>NC_088217.1:43356058-43497263 GCF_036934945.1 Oncorhynchus masou masou | reverse complement strand
AGGCGGCTCATTTTATTCCCTTGCCTAAATTACCATCTGCCAAGGAGACAGCGGTAACTGTCGTGGATCACGTCTTTCGCTTACATGGCCTGCCGATGGACATAGTTTCTGACCGGGGGCCCCAATTTGTGTCCAAGTTTTGGCAAGAGTTTTGTAGGTTACTGGGAGCGAGTGTCAGCCTGTTTTCAGGGTTTCATCCCCAGAGCAACGGTCAAACGGAGAGGGCCAACCAAGATTTGGAGAGAGTGTTGCGATGTTTGGTTTCTAAGAATCCCTCTTCCTGGAGTCAACAACTCTCTATGGTTGAGTACGCTCACAATTCGTTGCCTGTGGCAGCCACGGGTCTCTCTCCGTTTGAGTGTAGTTTAGGTTACCAGCCACCTATCTTTCCCAGTACGGAGTCCGAGGTCACTGTTCCCTCCGCTCACGCTTTCATCCAGAGGTGCCGTCACGCATGGGGAAGAGCCCATGAGACTCTTCTCCAGGTGGGGGCGCGCACCAAGGCTAAGGCCGATCGCCACCGGTCGAAGCCTCCGGTATACGTCGTTGGCCAAAGAGTGTGGCTTTCTACTAAGAACATTCCACTCCGATCCGTTTCGAACAAGCTTGCCCCCAAATTTATCGGCCCGTTCAAAGTCACCAGGATCATTAGTCCGGTGGCGGTCCGGCTCAAGCTTCCTCCGGCGTATAGGATAATTCATCCTACCTTTCATGTGTCTAAAATAAAACCTGTGTTTCAGGCACGCATTAACCCGCTGGTCCCGGTTCCCCCGCCGCCACGACTTGTTGATGGGGAAACCACCTTTTCTGTCAATCGTATTTTGGACTCTAGAAGGAGAGGACGCGGATTCCAGTACCTGGTGGACTGGGAGGGTTACGGCCCGGAGGAGAGAAGTTGGGTACCTGCTAGGGACATTCTGGATCACTCCCTTATCGATGATTTCAATCGACAGGTAAATTCGCCTGGGAACGCCAAGAGGCGTTCCTAGGGGGGTATTGTCACGGTTCATGAATCCACTGCCTCCCTCTCTCTTTCTCTTTCTCTTTCTCTCTCTCTCTCTCTCTCTCGTGTTTGTGTGGGCGTGGTTCCCAATCTCGGCCTGATTGTCTGCGCCAGCTGGAACCACTTATCTTCCCTTTATATGTTCTGTAACCAGTGTTTCTTGTTGTCAGATCGTTGTTTCTTCCCTGAGGTTGTGTCGTGTGTCCGTGCTCTTCTCTTGTGTGGATTATCTGCTGTGCTCCTTCCTACTCATCCGGACACACTCCCCTGGGTTTTCTCAGCACGCTATCATCGGAAGATGCGCCCGAGTCCCTGGGTCGGATTCCGTCTGAGTACAGTCTGTCTGTCCTGTTGCTGCTGTGAACTATATTCATTAAACCATCGTTGCTTGCATCTTGCATCCGCCTCTGTATTGTTACAGAAGATGGTTTAAAGAGTTGTCAAGATGCACCTGTGTACAGTACATGTAGTAAACAATTGATCATGCATTGAAGATTTTAATTGTGTTAATCACCCTTTAAGAAATGGTGAAGGAAATGTATTGCAATGATGCATAAACAATGGTTTTAATTGTATAAGACATGCCTTAAAATTCTATGTTTGAACATTTAAATTACTTTGTCCAGACAAGGATCCGTATATCATGCAAATTCACCAGCAACTGCAAAGGTTCAATTGTGGCATTTGTCCTGACTTGAGCTAAGGTTTATGAAAACATCAAATGTATTTTCTTTATCAAGAAACAACAAGAAAACGACACTTGCTGTAATGGCACATTTCCTCCTCTTCGTCTGAAGAAGCAGGGATCGGACCAAAACGCAGCGTGGTAAGTGTACATATCGTTTATTATAAAACATAAACTGAACACTAAGAACTACAAAACAATAAAGTGAACATGAACGAAAACCAAACCGAAACAGTCCCGGGTGGTAAAAAACAAGACAACTAACGACACCTGCCTCTGATTGAGAACCATAACAGAGAAATAGAAAGACATAGAAACACAAAACATAGACTGCCCACCCCAACTCCCCCCCCCCCCCCCAAAGGTGCGGACTCCGGCCGCAAAACCTGAACCTATAGGGGAGGGTTTGGGTGGGGGCGTTTGGCGCAGGACGTGTTCAGTGCTTTTGTTATTAAAATCGTCATGAACACTTACCACGCCGCATCTTTGTCCTCCTCTTTATCTACAGACGACAGACGTGACACTTGCATTAATCAGGGCTTTAAGATGAATCAAATAAATCAGCCTACTCACGAATACAAAAAGGTTTGTGTACAGACGAGCATGGTCAGCATTTCTCAAGTAGCAGAAAAATAAAGCTTCATTGACACTGTGAATTATGCTTCAGTTAATTTGGAAAATGGCTTTGATGGATTTAATACACTGGATCATTGCCTTTAGCAGGCTTCTTAGGAACTGCACTTCTCCACAGTCTGTACATTTCCAATGCAATGCTCCAACTGTGCCTCTTTTCAACTATACACTCATATGTTTAAGAACTCAGGAGACTGTAAAACATTCATTATCTTAGTGGAAACATTACCTGATCTTATAGAGCGCTTTCTGAAACAACTGATGGACTGAGTGACCGGTTACAGGAAACCATCAACAGGCCTATTAATACAGAAGCTCATATTTAAATGTTCCATATGTTATATTCGTATGCAACATATGGTGTCAAATAAATGCAGGATCAAAATATTCCATGTGTCATGGCTTTAAAGTGTGCTGCCTAGATGAGTTTGGAAATTGTGGTCAAGATGTTGAGGGAATACGAGATGTGAAAACATCATCGGGCCTGTGTGACTCATAGACTGAAAAGAAATAGACTGCCTTCTTTGTTCCATTAAAGTCAAATAAATCCATGCTCTGAACTCTATCAGAAACCCTGTCAGTTAAAACTAAACAAGACATTGATTTTTAGCGAAGACAGTCTCAACCTCAAAAGCGAGCTGGGAAAATGAAGGTCTTCAACAAGATCACGACTGTGTCTTCAAATGAAATAAGAACTCTGATAAGACAAATATGGCTGCTCATTGTCTGATCCGCACGGCTCTGTTGTGCCGTACCTAGCATCCTGTAGCTGTAATAACAACAGGCTTTTGTACTTTTTGTTGTGCTTTGATTTCATGTGTTTTCATTGCAGTGAATTTCCCTTGTTCCTTTGGGTTTAATGTTAGATTGGTAACTTTTCTCTGTACTCAAATTCTGAGTCACTGTGATAGTCACCTCTCTGACAGCCACAACCTAACTCAGGTACACAGAGCACTAGGGGTGATAGAGCACCTGCCCTTTTATACTAATTCTAGTTATTTTTTTGTGTCTCTTTTATATCTTGCAACTTTAGTAAATGCAATGGACTGTCTATCAAACTAGATCATTTCTCATGAACTCATGAATCTTGAAAGAAAGTCCCCTCCCATCCCTTTGCCACTGCGAGCGCTGCAGTGCACCAAGTAGAGAAATGAATACCACCAATAGTAGGTTACTCTGGAGCTGCCAGCATGTTGTCTCACCATCAGGGACAGGGAAGGGGGCAACTGAAGTTCAACTGTCAGTAGCGGAATACATTCAAATCTCGTAAAGACTAGCTTGTTTTGACAGCATAGCGTAGCTAATTAGCTGGTTAATCCAGCCTACACATTAGCGATGATCAGCTGATATAGCCCACCGCAGTAGTGGTTCAGAGATAGCCTACTTAACTAACCCCCTTTCATCTTTGGTTCTAGCTGGCTTGGAGTAGCAATGTGTGATGAGTCCATGTGTTTCAACAGAAAATAAAGGTTTAAACAAATCATGGCTACAGGAGCAACAGAAACGTATGAATGGAGTGAAGGTCAAGTTTCCACTTTGAGCACCTGCTCCACCAAAGGTCTGTGCAAGGCCTTGACCTAACCCCAACCATGACATGAGAGCTGTGAGGGGATGTGTTGCTTACTTTCAAGAGTCAAGAGTCAAATCAAAGTATGATGTGTCCGCTCTGACTTAGTTTCCCCTGTAGCACGCTCTAGCCATCACCTAGGATTCCCTACAGTTGTGTTCACTGGTAGTGCCAAGCAAGTGCATCTCAGTCCACAGGAGGTTGTTTTGGAGGTGAGGCTCTTGCTTTGTTTGCCTGGTGAGTAGTCTACTGTGCCGTGTCGGTTGAATGAGAGTATAGTACTCTGACCTCATCTCTCCTCTGCATCACATTAAAAGTCGAATTTAGTGGCGCAGGTGGCCAACAAGTGTTATGGAAGGGGAAAAGAAATACAACAGCTGCAGGTGTAAATGTGTTGTAATTATAAATGATTAAACATAGAGAGTATTTCTCGTATTAAAGATGAAATGGATCCAGTTCTGATTCAGGCTCCCCCTCAAACTCCCCCTTCTGTCGGAAAAGAGAGAATGCCAATTACACACCTGGATAATTCTCCGCCACCAATCAGTAAATATCATTAAAACACTGATTAAATGCCAGGTGACTCACAAAGAATCTCAATGAGGAAAGTGCTATTTTACTAAAGTGTAGGTCGTATAATAAAGTGGTATTAAAATTCACAAATGGGATTTTTTTATGACACCTCATCATTGTTACCATATTCTTACCTTGTTCCCCACTTGGACCTTAGTCAATGAAAATAAGCAATAAGGAGTATGTTAAACTTTAATATACAGTGTCAAGAAAAAGTGTGTGAACCCTTTGGAAATACCTGGATTTCTGCATAAATTGGTCATAAAATTTGACCTGATCTTCATCTAAGTCACAACAATAGACAAACACAAACAATACTAATAACACAAACAATTATACATTTCCATGTCTTTATTGAAGACACTGTGTAAACATTGTTGGAAAAAGTATGTGAACCCTTGGATTTAATAACTGGTTGACCCTCCTTTGGCAGCAATAACCTCAACCAAACGTTTTCTGTAAGTCTGGTGTCTGGTGTGAACTGCTCTCTTGAGGTTATGCCACAGCATCACAATCGGGATGAGGTCAGGACTCTGACTGGGCCACTCCAGAAGGTCTATTTTCTTCTGTTGAGGCCAGTCTGCTGTTGATTTACGTCTGTGTTTTGGGTCGTTGTCCTGTTGAATCACCCTACTTCTGTTGAGCATCAATTGGTGGACAGATAGCCAAGACATTTTGCAGGAGAATGTTAGGCTAACTTTTGGCTAACTCCAAGCGAGCTGTCAAGGGCCTTTTACTGAGGAGTGGCTTCTATCTTGCCACTCTACCATAAAGGCCTACTTGGCGGATTGCTGCAGAGATGGTTGTCCTTCTGGAAAGTTCTCCCATCTCCACTGAGGGACTCCAGAGCTCTGTCAGAGAGACCATTGGGTTCTTGATCACCTCCCGGACCAAGGCCATTCTCCCCAGATTGCTCAGTTTTGCTGTGCAGCCAGCTCTAGGAAAGTCTTGGTGGTTAAAAACATCTTCCATTGAAGAACGATGGAGGCCACTGTGTTCTTGGGGACCTTCAATGCTGCAGAATTTTTTGGTACCCTTCCCCAGATCTGTGCCTCGACACAATCCTGTCTCAGAGCACTATGGACAATTCCTTCGACCTCATGGCTTGGTTTTTACTCTGAAATCCGCTGTGAACTGTCTACTGTGGAACCTTATATAGACAGGTGTGTGCCTTTCCAAATCATGACCATTCAATTGAATTTACCACAGGTTGTGTTACGTGGGGTGGCGCATGTGAACCCAAATGCAGACTCAGACAAGGAGACGGGAATAAGGTAACCAAGGTATTTTTTGAAAAGCAGGGGAGAGATGGGGTGCAGGCCAGTGGGAGCACGGGTGGGAAGCAGGGAACCAGGAACTGAGGCTGTGGCCGGGGCAAAGGCAGGGTAAGCAGGTCCGGAGAGGAATCCAAGAAAGCAGTAGAGTGGGAGTCCGGGGCTGGGAAGGAGGACTGACGAGATGAGGGACTGGAGACAGGGACCAGAGTCAGAGGGGATGGAACTGTAGCGGGGAGAAAAGCATCGTTGGGATAGGGAAACCAGGCACCACAGGATAACAAGATCTATGCAGGAACAAAAGCTTGAAATGCAGACTAGCTGAGCAGAGGCTACGATCTGGCAGCGTGGAAGTGGCAGGGCTGAGTATTTGTAGAGGTCTTGATTATGGAACAGGTTGCAGCTGGTGGGGATCTGCTCTGACTCCAGCACACCTGTCTCCACCCACACAATCAGATACACCCACACAGAGAGAGAGGGAGAGAGCACTGGGGGAGTGGTGGCAGGTTAGGGAGACACAGGATGAGAAGTAGAGGGCGTGGCAGGGGCAGATGTAACAGGTTGACTCCAATCAAGTTGTAGAAACATCTCAAGGATGATCAATGGAAACAGGATGCACCTGAGCTCAATTTTGAGTCTCATAGCAAATGGTCTGAATAGTTATGTAAATATGTGTATATAGTGGGGAGAACAAGTATTTGATACACTGCAGATTTTGCAGGTTTTCCTACTTACAAAGCAAGTATAAACACCATGGGACCACGCAGCCGTCATACCACTCAGGAAAAACGCGTTCTGTCTCCTACTTGGATGGGAAGTTTACATACACCTTAGCCAAATACATTTAAACGCAGTTTTTCACAATTCCTGACATTTAATCCTAATAAAAATCCACTTTCTAAGTTTAGTTAGGATCACCACATTGTTTTAAGAATGTGAAATGTCAGAATAATTGTAGAGAGATTTATTTCAGCTTGTATGTCTTTCACCATATTCCCAGTGTATAATAAGTTTACATACACTCAATTAGTATTTTGTATTGTCGTGTCTTTGACTATGCCAGATTAAGTGATATGACATGCTATTCTATAAAATCCTTTCTCTGTAATTAATATTACCTGATTGAGTTAATCATGTAAATGTAATTAACTAGAAAATCGGGGCACCACAAAATAATATTTATAGAGCAGTTATCTTCCGAATAAACTCTTAAAGACCTAGTAATATTTTAAAAGGGGCTGGGTTTGAGTGAAAGAGTGGGAAGACAGAGGAACAAAGGGAGAAGCGATGTCTCTATCGTAAATACAGTATCTTATGCATTCTAAATTACCGTCCATTTGGAAAAGGAATATGCAATAAATATTTACTCTGAGCTGCGCTTTGGTAGGTTGGTGGCAGATGGAAGGCCATTTGAGTCCTTTGTCCTTTTAAGAATGTCTCTGGATGTAAATTGGATACGTTGTAGTAACGTCGTTGTGTGGTAGACGGGATACTCTGTCTGTTCTTTCCTAGCCCACGTTTGCAGCTGCTGTTGCTAACTCAACGGCTAGGAGGTATCACTTCTGTAGTGAATAAGAGTTCAAAGTTCATACCATTCGCAACCAAAGTTCACGCTGAGGCTGGCATCGTTCTGTGGTTTTACCTCATTTTACCTCATTGACCTGGCCAAGATAAAGCAAAGCAGTTCGACACATACAACAACATAGAGTTACACATGGAATAAACAAACATACAGTCATTAATACAGTAGAAAACGTATATATACAGTGTGTGCAAATGAGGTAGGATAAGGGAGGTAAGGCAATAAATAGGCCATGGTGGCGAATAATTACAATATAGCAATTAAACACTGGAATGGTGGATGTGCATGTAGAGATAATGGGGTGCAAATGAGCAAGATAAATAAATAAATACGGTATGGGGATGAGGATGAGGTACTTGGATGGGCTATTTACAGATGAGCTATGTACAGGTGTAGTGATCTGTGAGCTGCTCTGACAGCTGGTGCTTAAAGCTAGTGAGGGAGATATGAGTCTCCAGTTTCAGTGATTTTTGCAGTTCGTTTCAGCCACAGGTAGTAGAGAACTGGAAGGAAAGGCGGCCAAAGAGGAATTGGCGTGGGTGTGACCAGTGAAATATACCTGCTGGAGCGCATGCTACGGGTGGCCAGTTAGCTGAGATAAGGCGGGGCTTTACCTAGCAGAGACTTGTAGATGACCTTGAGCTTGTGGGTTTGGTGGCAAATATTAAGTGAGTGACAGCCAACGAGAGTGTACAGGCCGCAGTGGTGGGAAGTATATGGGGCTTTGGTGACAAAACGGATGGCACTGTGACAGACTGCATCCAATTTGTTGAGTAGATTGTTGGAGGCTATTTTGTAAATGACATCGCTAAAGTCGTGGATCGGTAGGATGGTCAGTTTTACGAGGGTATGTTTGGCAGCATGAGTGAAGGATGTTTTGTTGCGAAATAGGAAGCCAATTCTAGATTTGATTTTGGATTGGAGATGCTTAATGTGTGTCTGGAAGGAGAGTTTACAGTCTAACCAGACACCTAGGTATTTGTAGTTGTCCACATATTCTAAGTCAGAACTGTCTAGAGTAGTGAAGCTGGACTGGCGGGCACATGCGGGCAGCGATCAGTTGAATAGATTGCATTTAGTTTTACTTGTATTTATGAGCAGTTGGTGTCCACTGAAGGAGAGTTTTATGGCATTGAAGCTTGTATGGAGGTTAGTTAACCTCTAGCGTCGAGCAATCCCGTATCCGGGAGCGTAATCATAGCCTCAAGCTCATTACCATAACGCAACGTTTCCTATTCATGAAAATCGCAAATGAAATGAAATAAATATATTCAAACACAAACTTAGCCTTTTGTTAACAACACTGCCATCTCAGATTTTCAAAATATGCTTTTCAACCAAAGCTACACAAGCATTTGTGTAAGAGTATTGATAGCCTAGCATAGCATAGCATTAAGCCTAGCATTCAGCAGGCAACATTTTCACAAAAACAAGAAAAGCATTCAAATAAAATCATTTACCTTTGAAGAACTTCAGATGTTTTCAACGACGAGACTCTTAGTTAGATAGCAAATGTTAATTTTTTCCAAAAAGATTATTTGTGTAGACGAAATAGCTCCGTTTTGTTCATCACGTTTGGCTCAGAAAAAGACCGGAAAATGCAGTCACTTACAACGCCAAACATTTTTCCAAATTAGCTCCATAATTGTCAGGACCCGGTTACGAACCTGGGTCTCCGGAGTGAGAAACAGTCACTTAACCAACTGAGCCACGAATAGTCAGCAGAACCCAGAAGATGAGGCAGACACAGCAGTACTTAAGACGGTGTATTTAATAAAGTAAAAAGGAGAAGTCCTTAAATACAAAAATGGCAAATCCAAAAGGTGGTAGGAATAGCACAAAAAAGCCTCAAGAGATACTCAAAAACAAAAACAGAATTCCACAAGAGCATCCACCGGAATCGACAAGAATACACAGAACACTAGGGCTGGGTGCTAACATACAAACACAGAGCACAGAACTGAGGGAAACTAAGGGTTTAAATACAATCAGGGGAAACGAGGCACAGGTGCAAATAATAATGGGGAACAAGGGAAAAAACATAAGGTCAAAAAGCACAATGGGGGCATCTAGGTGACCAAAACCCGGAACAACCCTGGCCAAATCCTGACAGAATCCCCCCCCCAGTAACGGCTCCTGACGTTCCTACCAGCTCTCTCAGGGTGGAGGGCCCTGAACTGACGAATGAGGTCAGGATCCAGGATGTCTTTGGCAGGAACCCAGGAGCGCTCCTCGGGACCGTAGCCTTCCCAGTCCACCAGATACTGCCAGGACCGCTGCACCCGGCGGGAATCCAGTATCCGATGGACGGTATAAGCCGGCTGGCCTCCAATGACACGAGGCGGAGGGGGAGGTCTGTCTGCCGGGACAAGGGGAGAAAAAAAAACAGTTTTAACAATGAAATGTGAAATGTGGGATTAATCTTAAGGGATCTGGGTAAGTGTAGGCGATAAGAAACTGGGTTAACTCTCCTGGCAACCTTGAAGGGACCGATGTATTTTTGGGACAGCTTGCGAGACTCCACCCGTAGAGGTAAGTCTCTTGTGGAGAGCCAGACTCTCTGGCCGGGGCACAGGGTAGGCCCGGGACGGCGACGTCTGTTGGCTTGTTGTTGGTACCTCTGTGAGGAACGCATAAGATTAAGACGGGTCTTCCTCCACATAAGCCGACAGCGTCTGACGAACTTCAAGGCTGAAGGCACTCTGACTTCTGCCTCCTGGTCCGGGAACAATGGAGGAGCATAGCCAAACTGACACTCGTGCGGGGACATACCAGTGGAGGAGGAACGCAAGGTGTTGTGCGCGTATTCGGCCCAAACAATAAAGGATGACCATGTGGACGGGTTGTCACGAGTCATACATCGGAGGGTGGTTTCCAGCTCTTGATTCATCCTCTCTGTTTGGCCGTTGGACTCCGGATGGTACCCTGAAGATAGACTGGCAGAAGCCCCCATGAGTTGGCAGAAGGCCTTCCAAAACCTTGAGGCGAACTGGGGACCTCTGTCAGAAACCATATCTTGAGGAATGCCGAAGACTCGGAACACATGATTAATTACCAACTCAGCCGTTTCCTTGGCAGAAGGTAACTTAGTCAGAGGGACGAACCTGGCCGCCTTTGAAAACCTGTCGATTATGACTAGGATAGTAGTATTGCCGTGGGATGGAGGAAGTCCAGTAATAAAGTCCAATGAGATATGGGACCAGGGTCTGTGGGGAACAGGTAAAGGGTGAAGGAGTCCTTGAGGGCGGAGGTGAGAAGATTTGCCCTGGCAGCACACGGGACAGGCATTGACGAAAGTGGCAACGTCTTCTCTTATGGTAGGCCACCAGAACTTACGCTGGATGAACTCCAAGGTGCGACCTACGCCCGGATTACAGGTTAGGCGAGAGGAGTGCCCCCACAGAAGGACCTGAGTCCTCACTGCCTTGGGGACAAACAACCGATTGGCAGGACCTCCTTTCGGGTCCGGTTCGCTAGCTTGAGCACGTCTCACGGTATCCTCAACATGCCACGAGATCGGAGCCACAATCTTAGCAGCAGGAAGGACAGGCATGTCCGTGTCATCTCGAATGGCAGGAGCGTAGACTCGGGACAGGGCATCCGGTTTGAGATTCTTCGACCCGGGCCGATAGGTGAGGATAAACTGGAATCGATTGAAGAAAAGAGACCATCTAGCTTGTCTAGAGTTCAACCGCTTCGCCTGCTGGATATACTCCAGATTTTTGTGGTCCGTAAGCACTTGAAACGGGTGAGAAGCCCCCTCGAGCCAGTGTCTCCATTCCTTCAATGCCATCTTAACCGCTAGGAGTTCACGATACCCCACATCGTAGTTCCTCTCAGTAGGGGTAAGCCGGTGTGAGAAGAAAGCGCACGGATGAAGCTTCTTGTCTTCACCCCTCTGAGACAGGACAGCTCCAAAACCAACCTCTGATGCGTCTACCTCCACCACAAATGGTTCATCCGTAGTCGGTAGTATCAGGATGGGAGCAGAGAGAACGCGCTGCTTGAGTCCTTGGAAGGCCGTCTCAGCTTCTCTTCCCCACAAAAACCTTGCATTGCCACCCTTGGTTAAAGCTGAGAGAGGGGCTGCCACCAAGCTGAAGTTCTTGATGAACTTGCGGTAGAAGTTTGTGAAGCCCAGGAAACGCTGAACTTCCTTAACGGATTTGGGGGTGGGCCAATCTGCTACCGCCCCTACCTTCCTGGGGTCCATTTGGACTCGACCGGGTTCCACTACAAATCCCAGGAATTGTACTCGGGATGAATGGAATTCACATTTTTCCGGCTTAATGTACAGATGGCTGTCCAGGAGGCGTTTGAGTACTTGTCTGACATGCTTAGTGTGTTCTTGAAGGGAGCTCGAAAAGATGAGGATGTCATCCAAGTAAACGAACACAAATATGTTAAGCATATCCCTAAGCACATCGTTTATGAGCGCTTGGAACACCGCTGGGGCGTTGGTCAGGAAGAAGGGCATCACCAAGTATTCATAGTGACCAGTAGGCGTGTTGAAAGCGGTCTTCCACTCGTCACCAGGTCTGATCCGCACAAGATGGTATGCGTTCCGCAGGTCAAGCTTAGTGAAAACAACTGCTTCCTGGAGCAGCTCGAAGGCTGTGGCCATAAGGGGTAGCGGGTAACGGTTACGGACGGTTATGGCATTGAGTCCCCGGTAGTCGATGCAAGGACGTAATCCACCGTCTTTCTTGGCCACAAAGAAAAACCCTGCTCCCGCCGGGGAGCTGGATGGACGCATGAGGCCTGCTTCCAGAGCGTCCTTGATGTAGGTATCCATAGCAGCTCATTCGGGTGGAGATAGGGAAAAGATCCGACCCCTGGGGGGCAAGTGCCCGGAAACAGGTCGATGGGGCAATCGTAAGGTCTATGGGGTGGTAGCATGGTGGCCCTCTGTTTGCTAAACACCAGTTTGAGGTCATGGTAACACTCGGGAACTCAGGTCAGGTCGATGGATTCTAAAGACTCGGGAGTAGAACTCGGGGAATTCTGGAAAATACAAGTAGCTTGGCACGTAGGACCCCACTGCTTGATAGTGCCCACAGACCAGTCGATGTGAGGGTTATGGCTGTGAAGCCAGGGGTATCCAAGGACGAGAGGGAACTCGGAACAGGAGATCAAATGAAAGTTCATCAATTCCTGGTGTTGTGAAACTGAAAGTCGCAAGGAGGTAGTGACATGAGTGACAAGTCCAGATCCCAAAGGGCTTCCATCCAATGTAGTGACCCTCATGGGTTCACTTAGAGGTTCAGAGGGAACGCCATTCTCCTTCGCCCAGACACCATCCATGAAGTTACCTGCGGCTCCAGAGTCTACCAAGGCTTGAAGGTGAAGCTTGTGGTTGTCCCAGGAGAGGGTGACTGGAATGAGCAGACGGGAGTTGGACGGATGGGAGGAGGTTATGTTTCCCGTTACAGTTCCCCCCGGTCTGTACGGGACAGAGCGTTTCCCTGGAGCCCGGGACACGTGGAACGGAAATGGCCCGGTTTACCGCAATATAGACAGCGTCGCTCCCTCATCCGGCGGTCTCTCTCAGCCTGGGAGATGCGTCCAATCTGCATGGGTTCCGATGGAGCCAGCGAGGATAAAGGTGGGGACTCGGAGCTGGGACTGATAGGGGCTAGAGGTCTACGGTTGAGTTTCTCTCTCTCAGACGCTGGTCAATGCGTGAGGCCAACTTGATCAGGGACTCGAGATTGTCCGGTGGTTCCCGAGTGGCCAGTTCATCTTGGATAGTGTCGGAAAGGCCTTTCAGAAAGCACACCGTGAGCGCCTCGTTGTTCCAGCCACTTGCTGCTGCCACCGTGCGGAACTGGATGGCATAGTCCGTCACGCTGCGCCAACCTTGGTGGAGAGTCAGGAGCTGTTTGGCTGAGTTAGAACCACTGCTTGGGCCTTGAAACACTCGTTTGAATTCCTCAGCAAAGGCAGAGTAGCTGGCACAGCAGGAACTATGGGCATCCCACACAGCAGTAGCCCAGGCCAGGGCTTTTTCCGACAGCAGGGTGATGATATAAGCGATCTTAGACCGGTCGGTGGGAAACGACGAGGGTTGTAGCTCAAAGGAGAGAGAACATTGGGTGAGAAACCCTTTACAAGCACTTGGATCACCTGAGAACCGTTGGGGAGGTGGAAGACGAGGTTCAGCCAGGGGGTTAACTGCCATGGGTACGTGAATCTGAGGTACTGGGACGGGAACTGTTGCCGGGGTAAGACGATCAGATATTTGCTTAATGGAAGTCAGCATCTCCGACAGAAGATGACAATGTCTAGCCATTAAGGCCTCTTGCTGAACCAGGGCGGCTTCGTGGCGTTGGACAGTCTCCTGGTGGTGGGACAGCATGGCAAAAAGGTCCTAGGAACTGGCTGCCTCTGGGTTCATTTTTGGCTCTGTGTTTCTGTCAGGACCCGGTTATGAACCTGGGTCTCCGGAGTGAGAAACAGTCACTTAACCAACTGAGCCACGAATAGTCAGCAGAACCCAGAAGATGAGGCAGACACAGCAGTACTTAAGACGGTGTATTTAATAAAGTAAAAAGGAGAAGTCCTTAAATACAAAAATGGCAAATCCAAAAGGTGGTAGGAATAGCACAAAAAAGCCTCAAGAGATACTCAAAAACAAAAACAGAATTCCACAAGAGCATCCACCGGAATCGACAAGAATACACAGAACACTAGGGCTGGGTGCTAACATACAAACACAGAGCACAGAACTGAGGGAAACTAAGGGTTTAAATACAATCAGGGGAAACGAGGCACAGGTGCAAATAATAATGGGGAACAAGGGAAAAAACATAAGGTCAAAAAGCACAATGGGGCATCTAGTGACCAAAACTCGGAACAACCCTGGCCAAATCCTGACAATAATGTCGACAGAAACATGGCATATGTTGTTTAGAAACAATCCTCAAGGTGTTTTTAACATATCTATTCGATAATCTATCAGTGGTGGCAGTTGGCTTCTCATCAGAAGCAAACGGAAAAATACTGCAGCTGGAGATTACGCAATAATTGCGACGGAGGACACCAATCGACCACCTGGTAGATGTAGTCTCTTATGGTCAATCTTCCAATGATATGTCTACAAATACGTCACAATGCTGCAGACACCTTGGGAAAACGTGGAAAACGCAAGCTAACTCTTAGCTCCTTCACAGCCATATAAGGAGTCATTGGCATGAGGCGATTTCAAAAAATGCGGCACTTCCTGATTGGATTTTTATCTGGGTTTTTTCTGTAACATCAGTTCTGTGGCACTCACAGACAATATCTTTGCAGGTTTGGAAATGTCAGAGTGTTTTCTTTCCAAATCTGTCAATTATATGCATAGTCGAGCATCTTTTCGTGACAAAATATCTTGTTTAAAACGGGAACGTTTTTCATCCAAAAATTAAAATAGCGCCCCCTATATCCAAGAAGTTAACACTGTGTCCAAGGAAGGGCAAGAGGTATACAGAATGGTGTCGTCTGCGTAGACGTGGATCAGAGAATCCCCAGCAGCAAGAGCAACATCATTGATGTATACAGAGAAGAGAGTCGGCCCGAGAATTTAACCCTGTGGCACCCCCATAGAGACTGCCAGAGGTCCGGACAACAGGCCCACCGATTGACACTCTGAACTCTATCAGGGAAGTAGTTGGTGAACCAGGCGAGTCAATCATTTGAGAAACCAAGGCTGTTGAGTCTGCCGATAAGAATGTGGTGATTGACAGAGTCGAAAACCTTGGCCAGGTCGATGAATACGGCTGCACAGCAATGTCTCTAAGGTACAGTGGGATGCAAAATGGTCAGTAATCTGTTTGTTAACTTGGCTTTTGAAGACCTTAGAAAGGCAGGGTAGGATAGATATATGTCTATAGCAGTTTGGGTCTAGAATGTCTCGGCAGCTTTCCAATCTTTGGGAATCTCAGATGATACGAAAGAGAGGTTGAACAGGTTAGTAATAGGGGTTGCAACTATTTCGGCAGAACATTTTAGAAAGAGAGGGTCCATGATTGTCTAGCCCGGCTGATTTGTAGGGGTCCAGATTTTGTAGCTCTTTCAGAACATCAGATATCTGGATGTGGGTGAAGGAGAAATGGGGAGGTTTCGGCGAGTTGCTGTGGAGGGTGCAGGGTTGTTGATCGGGGTAGGGGTAGGGGTAGCCAGGTGGAAAGCATGGCCAGCTGTAGAAAAATGCTTATTGAAATTCTCAATTATAGTGGATTTATCGGTGGTGACAGTGTTTCTTAGCCTTTGTGCAGTGGGCAGCTGGGAGGAGGTGCTCTTATTCTTATTTTACAGTGTCCCAGAACTTTTTTGAGTTTGTGGTATAACATTTCTGCTTGAAAATGCTAGCCTTAGCTCTCCTAACTGCCTGTGTACAGTGGGGAGAACAAGTATTTGATACACTGCTGATTTTGCAGGTTTTCCCACAAAGCATGTAGAGGTCTGTCATTTTTATCATAGGTACACTTCAACTGTGAGAGATGGAATCTAAAACAAAAAGTTAGGATGATATCTATGAGGGTGCCCTTGTTTACAGATTTGGGGTTGTACCTGGTGGGTTCATTGATAATTTGTGTGAGATTGAGGGCATCAAGCTTAGATTGTAGGATGTCCGGGGTGTTAAGCATGTCCCAGTTTAGGTCACCTAGCAGCATGAGCTCTGAAGATAGATGGGGGGTAATCAATTCACATATGGTGTCCAGGGCACAGCTGGGGGCAGAGGGTGGTCTATAGCAAGCGACAATGGTGAGAGACTTGTTTCTGGAAAGGTGGATTTTTAAAAGTAGAAGCTCGAATTGTTTGGGTACAGCCCGGGATAGTTAAGACAGAACTCTACAGGCTATCTCTGCAGTAGATTGCAACACCGCCCCTTTTGGCAGTTCTATCTTGTCGGAAGATGTTGTAGTTAGGGATGGACATTTCAGGGTTTTTGGTGGTCTTCCTAAGCCAGGATTCAGACACAGCTAGAACATCTGGGTTGGCAGAGTGTGCTAAAGCAGTGAATAAAACAAACTTAAGGAGGAGGCTTCTAATGTTAACATGCATGACACCAAGACTTTTACGGCTATAGAAGTCAACAAATGAGAGCACCTGAATATCTAAATATTTTCCTAAGGCACTGTATGTACAGTGTTTATACACCCCCTCGAGCTGAATAGCCTGCCATTGACATTGATGAGATAAATTCATAAGTACAGACAAATATGTACAGCACTTCAAGTTGTTTCCTATACAAGCTAAATAATGGTTGAGAAATCCAATGTAGCAGTTTTCAGCATAAAATGTCTAGGTATTTAAATAGCTACATTGTGCAGCCTTGAGTTGTAGTCAGGTTTTATTTGGTTTCAGACAGGCCCAAGCATTCATCAGATCTGAGATCTTCAAAAACATGAAGAAATGTATTGTAAGCAGATAGGGCTTTAAAGAATATGTAGATAATTTTGAAAGGTGTAGACAGTGGTATGGCTGAATGGAGATAGTAGACGATCAATTCAATTTTCGATCTCCCATAACATGTACAACCAGAGGGAACCAGTGATATATATAAACAATTATAGCTGAATATCCCCAGCAAGCTTGTATTTTAAGGACTGAATAGAAAAGCCGAACAGGGCTTCACTAGTTCACCAAGTGTACTGTGCAGTGCCGGAAAATTATTTATATTGTCTTGTCAACTAAACTGTATTTAATAGCATGGTCTGAGAATGGGGAGCCTGGTAGAATGTCAGTCCTATGCAGCACGGACGCAGGTCTTGCATGAAAGACAACAGATTGAACTAACCTGGGATCCAATTTCGAGAGTTAATCAGGACTACGCTAAAGACGAGAGAAGCCGAGGTGAAGTGGAACAGTGTCTGATAAGATTTCTGTGAGCACACATGAGAACCATTCTGCACATTCCGTGGAAAAGATTGAGATTGTATGCCCCAGTGTGGAAATCTCAGAGAATGTGTGTTTATTTACGAACAAGGAGATTAATGATAGGAATTGCGGCTTGAATTTCACATATTTTTCCTACTTTTTATGTTGTTTCTTGGGACCATCGGCCTTGCTCGCATTGCAACTCAGGTCACTGGCGCCATGTTGGCCATGGGACTAATCTTAGTATCAGTGACGTGCAACGGCAGCCCTAACATTCTCTCGGTGGCCTATTCCTGAAATTTCTGTTAATGGCTCTACTAATACTCCCCAAGCCAGGTCATATTTCATGTTTTATTGGAAAGAGTGCACATTTGAGTTCATAATCGTCTCTGTATTGCGCCAGGGGCTCGTTACTCTCTCACTGCTGTGATTTATGTTTAACTAATCTCCACAGAGAACGCTCTTTATAGCGTGTTCATGTACAGTAATGCATGACCAGGATAGCAGAGTACATTATAAAACACTGCAGGGACTGCTCTGTTATGAACCAGCTCGGGTGAGGGGCGGTTGAGGACGTGTGGGTGGGTGTAAAGAGTGCACCTTTATTCTTTAATGCCCCTCTGCCCTGGGGGAAACCTAGAGGGGCACCAATGGGCATCCCCCCCACCTCAACATCTCTAACATTTAAAATGCAGTGCTACCCAGAGTGTGGTAACAGAACGGTTTGGTTTGAATTCCTCCATTTTGGTAACTGTGCTGCGGGGGGGGGGGGATGTTTGGGTTTTAAATTGTTGATGTTAAGTTGGTCACAATCTCTCTTGGTTGAGTTGTTCCTACTTATGTTTTCCAACTCCAATTTTAAGATGGCCCATTTTGGATTCTGATTAGGCTATGGTTGTGCCCTTTTTAGACCTGGCCAGGCTGTTTCTGTGCAATGCCACTCAATAGGTTAAATATTATCTACTTCCTCATACTGTATCTCAAGTCTAATATAGTTAGTGGTCTTTGCATTTAGGTGTTCTGAATCCAGCAACATTTTGGGTGAGTTTCTCCATTGAGATGGTCCTTCTATGTTTTGGTTGTGGTTTCTTGTTTTTCTGCTTGTAATTTGCACATCAGGGGGAGGACCCCAGCTGCGATGAAAGGGAAGTGATTCATGATTCATGGGGTCGCAAATGTAGACACCCAGGCTAATGGGCTACATGGCGTTATGTAATGAAATAGAGCAGAATGATATTTAAGAATATTTTATCACCCCTTATTAGGAGCCAAGGCTTTCTAATGAATTCAGAATGTATTGCTATACATAGCAAGTTAATGTCATTATTATTTGCATGAAAACCCTGCTCTGTATCAAAACCATGTTCAGTAACTAACCAACCTCTAGAGACCAGAATATAAATGATTGGGCACACTAGGTTGAGTTAATCAGTTATCTGTAAAACGTTATTTGTACCGGGGACATGCACTCTGATGATATCGTTGTCTAGCGTTATTTTTAATGTGTGTTTTCTATAAAATGACCCTTGAGATGAGAGGAGGCAACTGTTTAAGCATTGCATTGTTTCATAGATGAATGTATAAATTAGTCCCTTAGAGAGAGAGAGGGGGGGCATGGGCAGGAACAGCACCCTGGGGAGGAGATATTCCTTTGTTCTTCTGCCACACTGAAAAGGCTACATCAATGAAGTTGACTGTTTCCCCCAAAAAAGAAAGATGGAAGAGAAGATGGAAGAGTGAGGGTGATTCGTTTGGGATTCTGGAAGGGTCTCACCCCTCTACTCCACTCAGCCATCTCTTCCAGAGAATGCAAAGAGCATTATACATGAGGCCCAGAAGGTCTCTGAGCACACTCCATGTTGTCACCCTGCATACAATGTCACCCAGCCACCCTGCACGGGAACTACATAACACATGTACGAATCAATGAGGGGTTATGAGGTGATCATCCCTCCACACTATTTGTATTGAGGTGCGATTAACAGCCAATTTCCGCCGAGATAGGACAGTGTCCTTTCTCTCAATAGAGTTTTAAAAACTATGAAGAGAGACACAAAGGAAGCCAGAGGTACTGTGTTGATTTCTTGTGAAGTGACCCTTGAATTTTTCATTCAGATTTCTTAGGATTTTTTTCATGTCACCAATGTGAAACTTTCTTACTAGTAAGGATGTAAAGATAAGAATGGTCCAAGTTCCACATATCAACCAGGTGTGCTTTTCAGATAAAGTCAGAATAATGCGGAAAGGAAGGGGTCCTATTCTTTTTGATAAAGGTTGAACCACAGCCTGTTGAGACGGAACTCTGATGGCATATTCAGATAAACTATTGAAAAGAAAAAAACAAGAGGCACATTCAGTGTTTTCTCATATTACAATAACAGAACATTCACACGCATCAAACCACGAATCAGAGATAAGACAAGTCATACATTTCACCTTTGTACTTTGTTTTGGTGTTTGTCTGTTTGAAGACCAGCCATATCTGTATGTTCCAATGAAGTGAATGGATTGTATCCATTTTCCTCACTCACTGCACCAGGATTGCTGAATAAGTCACTAGTGCATGACAATGATTTTACATAAGAGTTGGCGATATTGCTTGCGCTCTATGACTGTCGACTGCAAGAAGACTGTAAGCCTGATCGACCCTGCTCTAAGCTAGTTCTTCCCGTAAAGAGCTTACATTTTTCCACCGATACTCAATAAACATCATGTACTGTATCTTGGTAATATACACACTCGATACAGATATCCAATAAAGATCATGTACTGTATCTTGGTAATATACACACTCGATACAGATATCCAATAAAGATCATGCATCCTAGTAATACAGCTGTATGATATATGACGTTTCAGAGGGTGAAAACACAAGTGTCACTTAGAATTCTGCCGGGCCATGCAGAGGAGTACCGGGGGTTCAGACAAATATTGGTTTTGTGTCAAAAAGCCACTTAAAAATTGGATGTGTTAATCTTGTTGCTAATGGCCCTCTGAACATCTCCTTAATATTCTCCCCCCAGTCTCCTGCTACGGAGGGTGTCTCCACAAGGTTAATTAGTAGTGGGTCCCCTGTGGTTACCAAAGCGATGAGGGCTTCAGATAGTGGAGGATACCTCCACACAACACTGGAAAACAAGGTTAATGGGCCTCCAATCTCACTCTCTCACCCACAGTCATCTACATACAGTGTGTTACTTCCCACAGCGTGTTACTTTCCACAGCGTGTTACTTTCCACGGCGTGTTACTTCCCACGGCGTGTTACTTCCCACGGCGTGTTACTTCCCACGGCGTGTTACTTCCCACAGCGTGTTACTTTCCACAGCGTGTTACTTTCCACAGCGTGTTACTTTCCACAGCGTGTTACTTTCCGCAGCGTGTTACTTTCCTTAGCGTGTTACTTTCCACAGTGTGTCTATTTTTGATTTGCATTGGTTGAGTTGTAAATTCAAATCAATATAAAATGTCACCATGCCATTGGATTTAGGTTAAAAGTTGGGTGAAGGCCTCCCGGGTGGCACAGTGGTTAAGGGCGCTGTACTGCAGCGCCAGCTGTGCCACCAGAGACTCTGGGTTCTCGCCCAGGCTGTGTCGTAACCGGCCGAGACTGGGAGGTCTGTGGGGCGATGCACAATTGGCCTAGCGTCGTCTGGGTTAGGGAGGGCTTGGCCGGTAGGGATATCCTTGTCTCATCGTGCACCAGGGACTCCTGTGGCAGGCTGGGCACAGTGCACACCAGCCAAGGTTGTCAGGTACACTGTGTTTCCTCCGTGGCTGGCTTCCGGGTTGGATGTGTGCTGTGTTAAGAAGCAGTGCGGCTTGGTTGGGTTGTGTATCGGAGGACGCATGACCTTCGCCCATGTTTTTTGATGTAACTGATTCTCAAGGAGCTGTTGTATTTGTCAAACATCCCCTTAAGAGAAATAGTAGCAGTGCATAAGCCCCAGCGTAAGCATAAACACAGAGGCGTGTTTGCATCAAGTCACACTTGAAATCTCACCCTTGAATAAAGCGTTTGCCCTGTTTCCCAAGAGTATACAGGATCACAACGCTGAGTATCATGTGACCTCATGCCTCCTCACCCCTCCCCTCCCTCCACTGTGATCTCTGTAGGCACAGCATGAGTTATCACCCCCCCCCCCCCCCACCACCTCCCTGATTGCTTTGATAGCTTTATTGACATTTCCTCTGAGCATGGAACTCTGAGGTACCATGCATTCTTTATGGCTGTCTGGAGACGACATGGATCCCGAATAATAATCGCCATAATAAAGAAAAAATCTACCACAAGCATGTGCCTCTATCATGTTGACTATTTATGTATTAAGCACAGTGGCCCACCTCCAGTATCTCTCTCTTCTCTCCTCCCTCCCAGCTCCTCATTCTTGGTGCTATCCCCTGCAGAGAGGGGGATAAGAAGAATCCAGCTGCTTCTCTGAGGTCACAAGCAGAACTGCAGCTGATGTGGCAGAGGTCTGTAAGGAAATGAAAAGGAGAAGAAGAGCAGCTAAGAGTTTTAAAGTTTGACCCAGCCCCCCTTTGGAGATGAATGTAGCACGGCGTGCAGCAAGGAGCTTGAGAGGGAGTTTGGCTTTCTGACTCTCATATGCACATCTAAGCTCTTTTCAGTCTCTGTCAGCCTGGCAGTCAGTGCATACATCAGGTGCTGTGTTTAGTATTAGTTATGAGATTCCAGCTTGCCAGTGCAGTGAAGCATGCAGTGTCTGATATTCAAGACTGAAATAAAACAGGGGCTGCCTTTGAAGCAGAACTTCAGATGTCACCTTTTTATTGTAGTGGTTTTTGGGCTGTTTATTTATTTTTGAATGTGTGTGTGTGTGTGTGTGTGTGTGTGCGTGTCTAAAGCAGGCCAGGTTGACAGATTGAACATTACTACTTGTTAGCTACCTCTATTTCAACAATATGATGTCAACCTAAGGTTTGTGAAGTGTTGCAGATTACATATATTCTTTAAATACCTACAGCTGTGAACGTTTTCAAGCACATCCTCTCACCGGCAAACTTAATCTACTAGACAGATCACCTAAATAGACTCTTCTGGTGATATCAACTATTCCATTTCAACCATGTCTCACCATCTTTGTTCACACAAGGATTGTCTGAGGATCCCTACAGTTACAACACACATGAAAATCAAGCATCTGTCTGATGCCTCCATTCCATTTCCAACCATAGCCTACAGCACATATTATTCGTCTAGTAAAAGGAACTCCTCCAGCTGAGTGAACCTGATAGTTATTTGGATTTTGCGGCTCTGGGAAGGATGTGCAGGTTCTGTAGGCTATTCGTATTGACTCAATCCTCACTCTTAAATTCACTCCAAATACAACATGGAGGCACATACATGTACTTGCTATTTACATCACATAGTAATTATACTGTAGGTAGGCCTACAGTGGGGCAAAAAAGTATTTAGTCAGCCACCAATTGTGCAAGTTCTCCCAATTAAAAAGATGAGAGAGGCCTGTAATGTTCATCATAGGTACACTTCAACTATGACAGACAAAATGAGAGAAAAAAAAATCCAGAAAATCACATTGTAGGATTTTTAATGAATTTATTTGCAAATTATGGTGGAAAATAAGTATTTGGTCAATAACAAAAGTTTCTAAATACTTTGTTATATACCCTTTATTGGCAATGGCAAAGGTCAAACGTTTTCTGTAAGTCTTCACAAGGTTTTCACACACTGCTACTGGTATTTTGGCCCATTCCTCCATGCAGATCTCCTCTAGAGCAGTGATGTTTTGGGGCTGTTGCTGGGCAACACAGACTTTCAACTCCCTCCAAAGATGTTCTATGGGGTTGAGATCTGGAGACTGGCTAGGCCACTCCAGGACCTTGAAATGCTTCTTACGAAGCCACTCCTTCGTTGCCCGGGCGGTGTGTTTGGGATCATTGTTATGCTGAAAGACCCAGCCACGTTTCATCTTCAATGCCCTTGCTGATGGAAGGAGGTTTTCACTCAAAATCTCACGATACCAGGCCCCATTCATTCTTTCCTTTACACGGATCAGTCGTCCTGGTCCCTTTGCAGAAAAACAGCCCCAAAGCATGATGTTTCCACCCCCATGCTTCACAGTAGGTATGGTGTTCTTTGGATGCAACTCAGCATTCTTTGTCCTCCAAACACGACGAGTTGAGTTTACCAAAAAGTTATATTTTGGTTTCATCTGACCATATGACATTCCCCCAATCTTCTTCTGGATCCTCCAAATGCTCTCTAGCAAACTTCAGACGGGCCTGGACATGTACTGGCTTAAGCAGGGGGACACGTCTGGCACTGCAGGATTTGAGTCCCTGGCGGCGTAGTGTGTTACTGATGGTAGGCTTTGTTACTTTGGTCCCAGCTCTCTGCAGGTCATTCACTAGGTCCCCCTGTGTGGTTCTGGGATTTTTGCTCACCGTTCTTGTGATCATTTTGACCCCACGGGGTGAGATCTTGCGTGGAGCCCCAGATCGAGGGAGATTATCAGTGGTCTTGTACGACTTCCATTTCCTAATAATTGCTCCCACAGTTGATTTCTTCCAACCAAGCTGCTTACCTATTGCAGATTCAGTCTTCCCAGCCTGGTGCAGGTCTACAAATTTGTTTTTGGTGTCCTTTGACAGCTCTTTGGTCTTGGCCATAGTGGAGTCTGGAGTGTGACTGTTTGAGGTTGTGGACAGGTGTCTTTTATACTGATAACAAGTGGAGGACAGAGGAGCCTCTTAAAGAAGAAGTTACAGGTCTGTGAGAGCCAGAAATCTTGCTTGTTTGTAGGTGACCAAATACTTAATTTTCTACCATAGTTTGCAAATAAATTCATTAAAAATCCTACAATGTGATTTTCTTGATTTTTTTTCTCATTTTGCCTGACATAGTTGAAGTGTACCTATGATGAAAATTACAGGCCTCTCTCATCTTTTTAAGTGGGAGAACTTGCACAATTGGTGGCTGACTAAATACTTTTTTGCCCCACTGTATATGTCCAAAACAAGCAAACTGAAAGTACTTGCAGGCAATTTCTACACTCAGGAAAGAAAATGGGAAAAAGCTGGACTGCATGAATATGCCTGTATTTATGACTGCAGCCATAATATCAGTGTTACCGAGATACTATTGGTGTTACCCGAGATACTATTTAAGGGGGTCCACCCACTCTGCCAACTGCCCAGAGTGGGTGAAAAAGTGCTTTGGCAATTAAATTTCACTTCCTTATGTTATTAAATACATTTTACCAAAACAGATATGATTATTCATGATCTGAATCGTTCAGTGGGCTCTTTCTCTAACATAATATACAACAAGTCGTATTTCGTAACCTAATACATCCGATAATAAGCACCGAGCTCTGTCAGTTTCTCGTAATAACTTTTACGAATTTTACATTATTTTTTTTGTCATCTTCAAAAGTTGTTTCCGCAGGTCTCAAAAAGCTCAATTAGCATGACACGAGCTGAATTAAAGGTAATCTTGGGATATGCTCCGTGCTCTGTTGACATTTCACAGAGATACGCTTGTTTTTTGAGAAATCACAGGAATTTCGAATTAATATGAAAAGTGTCTTGTCTCAAAATCGATATCCATCTTACCTCTATATTGTTTTATGTCCTGTGGATTCGCAATAGCCTCAATGAGTTTTGGACCATTTATTTTCTTTGAGAATTATCTACACAATCAACATTATTTTACCCATTGGTCAATAGATGTGTTTTTGATTGCCACCCTATACTATTATGGACATCTGGGAAGGAAAACTCATACATACATATGTGATACTGGGAGCATGACAGTGGGACAAAACAGATGACTCATTATATGTTTGCATTCTGTCATATGAAAAGATGTGCTGAGCACAGAAGACCATGCACTCTGATCTCTATCAAGAGTCTTAATGGTGTCTCTCTCTCATTTCATTTCCCCTTTAGGCAGCAGGTTTACTTTCTCTGTGACTAAGCTTCTCGATTCCCTGCCTGTTGACTCAGCAGTTAAGTGCATTCATTCCCATCTTTCTGACTCATTTTGTATTTGGGCGGATAGAAAACAAGGCCTTCATGTGGCTGCCTAATGCCTCATAAAGCTGTATGAAAACATACAATAAAAGTGTGAATGCTGGGCTTTGACGGGGATAACAGCACAATAACAAGACTGGCAGCCATTTTGAAACTCGTATGCAGGGCACTCTAAAAAGTAGGGATTTAACAAGAGTTCTTCTAATATCCTCAAAGTTCTTTGAAGAACTTTAGGGTCCTTGGCACTGTAAAAGCTCCCCAAAAGGTTCTTCCAAGAACCCCATAGGATGTGGGGTTCCTCGAGGAACCTCCTTAGTTGGTGAGCGTTCTTGCAGGAACCTAACTACCCAACTGAAACACTTGGATTTAAATTTGGAAGGACAGCAGGTGTAGGCACTCAACTGAAAAATGTAAAAACCTCTAAAATTATATTGTTTTATGATGATACCATCTATCTTTTCATATTTGTGCATATCTTTCTGAAACAGAAAATGGACACAATTCAATGGAAATCAATCAACAAAGAGGTAAGAATATGTAGGCTACAAGAATATGTAGGCTACAAGAATATGTTGAAGGCTAGCTGTATTGGGTGCAGATAATTGAACTGCTCACTTTTGTGTCTGCAGGAATACAGACAGGGAGGCATGCAAAGGTATGTAAATTGGTATTGGTATGTTATGCAGATCACATTTACCATCCTCCTCTCTTACCGCTTCAATTAATATCCCATAGGCCTCTACATTATGGACAAGGTATGTGTATGAAAACCATTATCAAAACAGCTTTTTTCATTCACATTTACCACAAAAACCAAGGTATGACTACTGTTGTCTGCATATTTTGTTAATCATCTGTATAATTACTATTTTTTTGGATACACCCTCCCTAAACCTCTGATGAATATTGAAGGAAACCTGTTTGATCACCATGAACAGCAAATTATTCAGGGTATGAATACGGAGAACATGAACACATTAACATCAACACGCCAGAGGATATACCCATTGGACTTGGGGCTCTGCTAGGAGTTTACCTCGTATTTCGATTTTTTAAATTTGCTTTTGTCACGCCCTGGCCATAGAGATGCTTTTATTCTCTATTTTGGTTAGGCCAGGGTGTGACTAGGGTGGGCATTCTAGTTTCTTTATTTCTATGTTTTCTATTTCTTTGTGTTTGGCCGGGTGTGGTTCTCAGATGCAGCTGTCTATCGTTGTCTCTGATTGAGAATCATACTCAGGCAGCTTTTTCCCAATTGTGTTTTGTGGGTAGTTGTTTTCTGTTTTGTGTTTGCACCAGGCAGAACTGTTTTGTTCCACGTTGTTATTTTATTTCAGTGTTCAGTTTTAATAAATATCATGAACATGTACAACGCTGCGCTTTAGTCCACTCCATCAGATGAGCATTACAACTTTGCCACTAAAAAAACACAGAGAACTAAAATAGTGTTATTGTTGTTTTTGTGATATGTATTATTATTAGAATAATAATAACAACGGGGGAGTGGGAGGGTTGTTAAAAAAAATCTGCCCCAAAAGGTTCTTTGATTATCCATTAAAAGGGGTTCCTTGAAGAACTTAGGGGTTCCTCCACAGTTTAAATTTGAATAACCCCTAGAGGATTCTCCAGGAATCTTTTCTTTTGAGAGTGTATGTGGTGCCTGAGTGTATCATATATAATGCATTCAAAGAGGCACCGTTGCACATCCAAATCACTGAGAGTGTCTCTCTTTTACAGACAGGGAGAATGAGGGCAGGCATAGAAGTGGGGAGTGAATAAAATGAAATGGGCCTATTTGCATTGAGCCAGAGGAGAGTGGCTGGGGCCTTTAATGTGGGCAAGGTGAATCTAAAGAGAAGGAGAAGAGACTCTCAGAATGGAGGAGCTTTGTCAGGGATACCCAGAGGGCCCATGGCTGTTCAGGCTGATACTCAGCCTGCGAGGAGAGGGATGGATGGAGGATTATTCAGTAGCTTTTCTACTCGGTGCAACGCAACGCCGACCAGACCAGTTAATGAGACGGGCACCGCCTTGCTGTCAATGTCTCATTGACTTCTTAAGAGGGCATCATTAGCACCACACCAAACTGGGTTCAAACTCACTGACGGAAAATGGGGTTAACATACTGATCAGAGAGAGCAAGAGAAAGTGTGTAAGAGAGTGAGAGAAAGACAGACAGAAACAGAGACCGAAACATCAAGACAAAAAAAGGCAATGGAGTCCAGACTCCACTGGGCAGGGCCTGAGGTCTCAGCCACATGCGGTGAGTCCTGTGGGTTGTTAGTGAAGCCCCCTGCTGTTACATAAGTATAAGGGAAGGTAGAGCAGACAACCTTCTGGGATCTGTGGCTCTCCTCTCCAGCGATCTCCATGCCTACAGCCTGAGTGGAAATTGACAATGGATTATGGAGGGAAACCACAAAACACTTGACTGCCTCCCCTCTATGCGAATGGAGGTGGGGAGCAAGGGAGATCAGATATGTGACATCATTATTTCCCTCTTCGAGTAGTGCTGAACATTGTAGAAGAGACCCAAGCTGTACAGGACATAAACAGGAGCTGCATAGATGTTTTAGTGCAGTTTCTAATGACAATAACCCTGGAGGAACATTACACTTAGCAGACAAATTGAAGCTGTCCGCAACTCTCATCATTATCTACATTGTAGGAATTCATATGTTTTGGAGCCTAAGTCAAAATGGCCAATTCACTGCTCAAAACACATAAAATGAGCTTTTCCACTAAGAGTGTACATTCAAAGGCTACTGGATGGAATCGCTGCGTTTAATTTGAGCGATTCAGTCCTATTGTTCTAAGCCCACACATTCCCTCACTTCCCCTTTCCTTTCCTCCTCCCTTCCTCCATTCTTCATTTGATGCTAAGTAAAATGTTGTGTAGTTAATCCCAATGGCAATATCGTACCTGTACCATCTCATCTCTCAAGGGGAAGTATACATGTCATAACCATCCAACAAAGTATAATCTAATTTATGTTGGAATAAAAGCACAATGAGATGACATTGAGGAAGGTATCACACTGACACGTTGCATTGTCCATATTTGCATGTTCTCTTTTTACACCCCAGGAACCATGCTATGATGAGGGCAGAAAGCCTGTGTTACGGAAAGAGTTACGAATAAAGTATAAACGGATTGTAAATCAGGAATACAGCAAGCCATGTTTCTTTCCTAGGGACAAAACACACCTTTGCTTGCTCTGTGAGAGAGAGAAATTAGAAAGTTGAATTGCATGAATCAGACACATTCATATTCTGAAAGGCATGGCCAACCGGGTGAAAATGTGTAAGTGAATCACCTGTCAATCACTCTGGTTAATTTTAGCTATCATTAAATTTTATAGCCTACCAAGTTGATGACTCCAATTGTATGACAACAATGCATTTTCATACATCAGGTACATTTTGTTGACAGAATCAAATATTGTCCAGAGCCAGCATCTACTTCATTTTTGCTCTTGCCCTTGTTATAAAGTAGAGAAAGGACAGAACACAGAGAACATTTTACTTTATGGAATATGGATCACTGACTATCAAAAGCTGCCCTCAAAACAAGAGAGGTTGTCAGTGCAAAGAATAGAATAAACATGAAGCAAATTCACCTCATTTGCCATTATAAAATGTCCCACATTTGCACATGTCAAAAGAGAAATTCATTTTTCACCGCCGAACAGATTTGTTTATTTGACTGAAACGGGGCTGAAGAAAACACACCCCATCTTTTTTTTTTTGAGAAGTGGTTCATCACCTCCTCCCCTCTGCCCGCACTCTCCCTCATCTGCTGACACTGATCATTTCTAAGTGAGTGTCTCTCACACTCTCTGTCATAATCACTGCTCTTTATGGTCCCTTTGCCCTCTTTTGCCCTTTAAAGATGTCAGGGTAATGAGTGTTCTGGAGGACTGGGTGAGTGGGTTATTTAGCTATTCAGTCGGGCTCCCACAGCCCACGCCTGCTCTCCTCTGCTCCTACCTCCCAAACCCTGTCTACGGAGGAGAGTGGCTGGTACAGGACTAAAAACACAACGTCACAAAAGTGAATTGAGCTGGAGAGGTTCAGAGCAGAAGAGATACGCCTTTGATAATGTGCATGTTCTCTTTTAGCTTCAGTCGTCTTTCTGTCCCTGCAATTTACTTTACAGAAATATGTCTAAATGCAGATTTAAAATGAATAACCTCAGTGAGGGCGGACTAGCACTTACAGTATTTGACTGATAGGGCATGGCATATAACCTGTAGATGATAGATCATTCTCTTAATCCCACTCTTTGAACAAATTAAAAGTTCTACCTCGATTGTACTCTGAAGGTAGAGAATATTTGAACAGTAGGCTATTATAGCTTCCTTTCAGCAACTTGATGTCATTGTAACCTATGGACTGAATCAGGAATAATGTTTAAATGAATCAGGGTTGTCTTTTTAGAAAAAATGTAATAAAACCAATGTTCAATAAGAAAATATTTAATATTAGGGAACCAGAGTAGGCACAACTTGATCTATGACATAGAAGTATCTCTCCAATCTATGTAGAATGTTATTTTTTTGGTACTTTTTACCCCTTTTTTCTCCCAAATTTCGTCATATCCAATTGGTAGTTACAGTCTCGTCCCATCGCTGCAACTACCATACAGACTCGGGTGAGGCGAAGGTCGAGAGCCATGCGTCCTCCGAAACACGACACGCCAAGCCTCACTGCTTCTTGACACACTGCTCGCTTAACCCAGAAGCCAGCCGCACCAATATGTCGGAGGAAACAATGCACAGCTTTGGACCTGAAGTCAACATGCATGTGTCAGACCGCCACAAGGAGTCGCTAGAACGTGATGGGACAAGGACATCCCAGCTTGCCAAACCCTCCCCAAACCCGGACGATGCTGGGCCAATTTTACCCTGCCTCATGGGTCTTCCATCGCGGCTGTCAGTGACACAACCCGGGATCAAATGACTCGGGAGGCCCCTCTATGAAGAATGTTTGATAGGTCCAGTAATACTAGTCGATTGAGGCCATTTCCTTACATTTAAGCGAACTAGCAAGTATGTTTGAATTCAGTTAAATGTGAAAATGTTGTCAGACTATTTCGAACCCACTACATTGGTTGCGTTGACAACCAAACAATTCAATATCCAATTTGTCTACAAATGTATAATTGATATGTTGGATTCACTTCTCCATCTCAACCAAAAATGTTATTTAAAGATTAGGAATAAATCAAATCAAACTTTAAATGCAATTAAAATAAAGTTTGATTTGATTTAGTCCTATTCTTTAAATTACATTTTTGGTTGAGATGGAGATGTGAATCCAAAATTTGAATTATTAAGTTGTAGATTACATTTGAAATCAAGCAAATCTTGAAACCTTAGGCCTGTATGTATTGTTTATTTTTAGTTGATCCCTGGGTTAAATTGAAACAATAGATAAGAAAAGAATGGACGAATAGACCAGAGGTCCAGGACCTGAAGAACAGTTTGCAGTTCTCCCAGGGTCAGCTTGATGAGTTGAGAAAGGAGAATGGCAAAGATGACAGCAATCTGTAAGACATTGAGAGAGGACGTCAGTTCTGTGTGTGAATCCATGATAACAATGACAGATAAATCAGACGAGGGACAATCAAGGCAGAACATGGTTGTGGACAGAATTGCAGAATCTCCAAATGAGACCTGGATGGAGTCTGAGGACAAAGTGAGGGAAATGATCTCTGAGAAATTAAAAAAATGGACCCACAGGAATATTGAGGTGGTGCGTGCCCACAGGACTGGAAAACCCACCACCAGCACAGGTGATTCACTTGGCACATCTTAAGCCTTTTCATTTGGGTTTTGCTATAGACCACTAAGTGCTAACAGTCAGTATTTAAATAATATGTGTGAAATGCTTGATAGTGTATGTCATGTAAAGAGATGTCTACTTTCTTGGGGACCTGAATATTGACTGTTTTTATCAAGCTGTCCGTTTAAGAGGAAGCTTCTTACTGTAAACAGTGCCTGTAATCTGGTTCAGGTTATTAATCAACCTACCAGGATGTTTACAAACACTACAGGAACATGTATCGATCACATTTTTTACTAATACTGTAGAACTTTGTTCTGAAGCTGTATCCGTACCCATTGGATGCAGTGATCACAATATAATGGATATATCCAGGAAAGCCAAAGTTCCAACAGCTGGGCCTAAAATAGTATATAATAGATCATACAAAAGATTTTGCGTGTGGCTGATCTTGGATGATGTTAAAAATGTTCGTTGGTCTGATGTGATTAATGAGGAGCATCCAGATGCTGCACTTGATGAATTTATGACATTGCCTCTTCCAATTATTTATTAACATGCACCCGTTAAGAAACTGACTGTTAGAACTGTTAAAGGAGGAATTGAAAAACTGTATGGTTGAAAGAGAGTGGCTAATAAGTCTGGCTGCACATCTGACTGACAGAATTACTGCAAATTGATTAATTATGGGACTTAACAAAAATATGAAAATGTGTTATGAAGCCAAGATCAAGGATACAAAGAATGATTGAAACAAACTTGATAACTGTAAATGAAGTTAGGGTCAGAAAGACAAATTCAACTCCATCTTTCATCGAATCAGATGGCTTTTTCATTACAAAACCATTTGATGTTACCAATTATAAAATAAATTATCCAACCACAACTTCATTTTGCTCCTACATGATGTACCTGTGACAAGAACCATTCAATGCTGGTCTGACCAATCGGAATCCAAGCTTCAAGATTGTTTTGATCACATGGACTGGGAAATATTCCGGGCAGCCTCAGAGAATAACATTGAGTTATACACCTATTCGGCGAGTGAGTTTATCAGGAAGTGCATTGGAGATGTTGTACCCACCGTGACTTTTAAAACCTACCCTAACCAGAAACCATGGATAGATGGCAGTATTTGCACAAAACTGAAATAGAAAACCACTGCATTTAACCATGGAAAGATATACTGGGAATATGGCCTAGTATAAACAGTATAGTAATTCCCACCGCAAGGCCATCAAACAAGCAAAATGTCGGTATAGGGACAAAGTGGGGTCGCAATTCAATGGGATACACATGAGACGCATGTGGCAGGGTCTACAGGCAATTACGACTACAAAAAGAAAACCAGCCACATCACGGACAACGACGTCTTGCTTCCAGACAAACTAAACCCATTCTTTGCCCGCTTTGAGGATAATACAGTGCCACCGTTGCGGCCCGCTACCAAGGACTGCGGGCTCCCCTCTCCTTATCAAGGCACAAGTTGAGACCCAAATGCAGACACAGGAGGCAGATGGTTGGAGTCTTACAATGCTTACAATAACTGACAGTTAGATTGCGGTTGGAATCCGGATGACAGGCTGGCTGATGACCCAATAAGGGTGCAGAATGCCTTCCAGAACTGAGACGGGAACCCCGATCGGAGACCATGTCTACCGGGAGTCCATGGATCCGGAAGACATGCTGCACCATAAGCTGGGCCTTCTCCTTGGCAGAAGGTAGTTTGGGGAAAGGGATGAAATGGGCAGCCTTGTAGAACCGATTGACTACCATCAGAATTACTGTGTTTCCATCAGACGGAAGGAGCCCAGTGACAAAGTTCAGAGATATGAGACCAGGGACGATGAGGGACCGGTGGTGGCTGAAGGAGGCCAGAAGGAGCTTGCAATGGAGTCTTGTTCTGTGAACACACAGTATGTGCGGTGACGAAGGCAGAGACATCAGGGACCATTGTGTGCCACCAGAAATGTCTGAGGAAGGCTAGTGTATGACGGGACCCTTGATGACAGGTCAGCCTGGAGGAATGAGCCCATTCCAGGACCCGTGACCGGACTGGGTTAGGGACAAACAGCCGGTTAGCCGGGCCCCCTCAGGTCCAGGTTGGGAGCGTTGCGCCTCGCGAAACAGTTTCTCAATACCCCAATCCACAGTGACAACAAGGCATGAGGTAGCGAGAATGGTTTCAGAAGTCGAGGGTGTGGCAGAGTAAATTTATAGGCTGGTGAGAGCATCAGACTTCACATCTTTAGACCCAGGATGGTAGGAAATGGTAAAGTTGAATCTGGTAAACAGAAGGGCCCACCGGACCTGCCTTGAGCTGAGGCGCTTGGCTGAACAGAGATATTCCAAGTTTTTATGGTCGGTCCAGACCAGGAGTGGCTGTTCTGCTCCTTCCAGCCAGTGCCTCCACTCCTCCAATGCCATCTTCACCACCAGGAGTTCTCGGTTGCTAACATCATAGTTCCTCTCAGCAGGATTGAGACGATGGGACAGGAAGACACAGGGATGAAGCTTTTGGTCCTGGGCAGATCACTGGGACAGGATGGCCCACACTCAAACATCCGAAGCATCGACTGTTACGCACGCCTCTATGAAGGGGGAACACAACACCCTGCTACAACTAAACTCTCCGTGAAGTGAAAAAGGTATGGACTGTAGGTGCGAGTAAGGATGACAACAGGCAGAATGTGGTACCGTTTACAAGGACTTTATTCCTTTACACGGTAATAAGGGGAAAAGGGGCTGGACAGAACCAAAGCAAAGAAAGTAAATCTCAAAGCTCCCCCTCTCCTATCTTACCTGCCTACCCACTACTTACCTAATTTAGCACCACCTGGTGCTCTAACCAAAATACAGGGGGTGGTCCGCCCAGGTCTTACCTAGTGTGCCTAGACAATGAATATACTACGGGTATATGTATGCCCGCGGGCCTCTTGCCTAAGCACTCCCTAGGTGCCTTCCCCTTCCCCCCTGGGAACAAATGAAACAGGAGAACAAATAATTTCTCAAACAAACTAAGAATCAAAGGACATCAAATAAGCTCTATCTGAGCAACAAACTCTCAGAACATACCAACTGCTACCAACAACTAACATAGTCAATTATCCATCAGCCTCCTCTCTCAGCAATGACCTCCCTCACATTAAATCTCTCTGCAATGATCTCCCAGCAATAAACCCCCAGCAAAAATCTCTCCTGAACAGAACACTGGCTTTATATATAGCTTCAGAAGGAATAGGTAATTGGAGACAGCTGCATCTTGACGAGGGGGCGGGGTCAGCTCTCCAATTAGCCATGGAGTCGACCAATCAGCTGCTTGAGGGATTTCAGGAAGCCATTTCCTGAAATAAACACATGCAAATACACAAACTACAACACATAAACTGGGGGACGTAACATCGACTTCCACCACAAATTGACGCGAGGGGTCCGGATGCATGAGAATGGGTGCTGTTGTGAACCGATGCTTCAGGTCCACAAAGGCTTTGTTGACAGCTGGAGATCATTTGAACGGTACCTTGAGGGAGGTGAGTGCCGAGAGGGGGGCCACCAGGTGCTGTAATCCCGAATGAAACGGCGGTAGAAGTTTGCAAAACCAAGAAACCGTTGCAACTGCACCCTGGACGTTGGATGGAGCCAATCCACCACTGCTTTCACCTTTCCAGGATCCGTCTCAACATTGGCCTCAGCAATGACATATCCCAGAAAGGTGATAGAAGAGCGGTGGAACTCACTTCTCGGCTTTCATAAACAATTGGTTCCCCGGGAGGCCCTGAAGGAGCTGTCGGGCATGGAGAACATTTTCTTGGGCAGATCTGGAACAAACAGGATGTCGTCCAGGTAGAAGAACCAGGTGGAAGGCATTCCAATGGACCAACTGGAAAAACAAGGTAGCCCCCTGGAGAGGTTCAAACACAGAGGAGAGGAGAGGTAGGGGTTAATGACTTTTGACAGTGATATCGTTAAGTCCCCGGTAGTCAATGCACGGGCGCAGCGTCTTGTCCTTCTCCACAAAGAAAAACCCTGCGCAGGCAGAAGGACGAATGGCCCAGTCCTCTATGTACTCCTCCATAGCTTTGGTCTCTGGTCCAGACAGAGAATACAACCGACCCCAATGTGGTGTGGTGCCTGGAAGAAGGTCAATGGCACAATCATAAGGATGGTGCGGGGGAAGGGAAGTAGCACGTGCCTTACTGAACACTTCCAGGAGGTCATGGTAATCAGTAGGAATAGCAGAGACATCCACAGTCTTGCTAACATCCTGAGTAGGACGACTTGGGGAAGGTTGTGCTGCTTGAAGGCAGTGGGAATGGCAAAAATGACTCCAATCCAGGATGGAGCTTGGGACCCAGTCAATCACATGATTTTGTTTTTGTGGCCAGGAAATTCCCAACACAACCGGAACATGGGGAGATGCAATGAGGAGGAAGTGTATGGTCTCACTGTGGTTACCAGAAACCCATAATTGAATGGGCACAGTACTATGGGTGACTTCCCCTATAGAGCGGCCGTCCAGTGCCCTAGCATCCATGGGCACAGAGAGAGGCTGAGTGTGAATACCAAGCTCCGAAGCCATCGTGCCATCCATAAGACATTCATCAGCCCCAGAGTCAATGAGCACTCGGAGAGACAGATTGGACTCCCCAAGCAGCAATTTGCAGATTGTTGTTCCCAAACTGCCGTAGCCCAGGAGAGCGCACTTCCAAACATTAGCATAATTATATATGCTATCTTCGATCGGTTTGAAGAAAACAAAAGATGGCTGTAGCTCAAAAATAAGCGAGCACTGAAAGAAAATGTCACGAATCCCACCGAAGGTGGTTCCTCTTGCTGTTTGGGCGGCGCTCGGCAGTCGCCGACCTACTAGCTGCCACCGATCCCCTTTTCTGTTTCAGTTTGTTTTGTCTGATTAGTCTCACCTGTTTCTTGTTTGGGTTTTGATTTGGGCTATTTAAACCAGGTATGCCCGCCTGCTTTTGTGCGGGCTTGTTTTTCTGTTCATGTGGATTCTCGTGGACTCTTTCCTCCGGACTGTTTGGTCCTGCTTTAGGGCTAGTTAAGTGAAGCGCCTTAGTGTTTGGCGTCACCATTACTTGTTGTCCTGGAATAAACAACCACGATTGAACTACCTCTGCTCTCTGCGCCTGACTCCTCCACCCACTACTCCTAGAAGCTGTGACAGAAAACCTCGGCAGGTACCAGGATTCCCCGAATATTGCTCTGGAGGAGGTAAGCGGGGTTCATGGGGATAGGGGAACAATTACAGGGTGATTGGGGTTTTTCCAGAGGTGGCAGACAGTCTCTGAGTAACTCCCTGATTTGCTCCATAATAACCTTTAACCCATGGTCATGTCGATTTGTCAAGGAACTGAGCCCTTCCAAAAGGCCCTGTAGCAACTCCTGAGGTCTCCCAATGGTGTCTCCCTGCAGGGAGACAGCTTGGCAGAGCTGGTCCAAGTCTGCTGGGTCTGTCATGGCCAGTTTGTACTGTCAAGGCACAAGGTGAGACCCAAATGCAGACACAGGAGGCAGATGGTTGGAGTCTTACAATGTTTATCCATTCAAAAGGAGTAGGCAAGAGATTGGTCGTGAACAGGTAAAAGGTCAAAACCAAATCAGAGTCCAGGAGGTCCAGTGTGGCAGGCAGGCTCGTGGTCAAGGCAGGCAGGTACGTACAAAGTCCAGAAACAGGCAAGGGTCAAAACCGGGAGGACTAGAAAAAAGAATGCAAAAGGCAGGAGAACAGGAAAAACGCTGGTTGATTTGAAAACATACAAGACGAACTTGCACAGAGAGACAGGAAACACAGGGATAAATACACTGTGGAAAATAAGCGACACGTGGAGGGGGTGGAGACAATCACAAGGACAGGTGAAACAGATCAGGGTGTGACACTCCTTCCCCGTGGCTTATGTGATTAAGACATTTAAATGTGCCAACCCTAGCAAGGCTGCTGTCCCAGATATCATCCCTAGCTGTGTCCTCAGAGCATTCGCAGACTAGCTGGGTGGTGTGTTTATGGACATGTTCAATCGCTCCCTATCCCAGTTTGTCGTCGCAACATGCATCAAGATTGCCACCATTGTTCCTGTACCTAAGAAGGCAAAGATAACTGAACTAAATTACTATCGCCCCGTAGCGCTCACTTCTGTCATCATGAAGTTCATCAAGAGACTAGTCAAGGATCATATCACCTCCACCTTACCTGCACTCCTAGACCAATTTCAGTTTGCATACCGTCCCAACAGGTCCACAGACGATGCAATCGCACACTGGCCTATCCCATCTAAACAAGAGGAATACCTATTTAACCTCTAGCATCGAGCAATCCCGTATCCGGGAGCGTAATCATAGCCTCAAGCTCATTACCATAACGCAACGTTTCCTATTCATGAAAATCGCAAATGAAATGAAATAAATATATTCAAACACAAACTTAGCCTTTTGTTAACAACACTGCCATCTCAGATTTTCAAAATATGCTTTTCAACCAAAGCTACACAAGCATTTGTGTAAGAGTACTGATAGCCTAGCATAGCATTAAGCCTAGCATTCAGCAGGCAACATTTTCACAAAAACAAGAAAAGCATTCAAATAAAATCATTTACCTTTGAAGAACTTCGGATGTTTTCAATGACGAGACTCTTAGTTAGATAGCAAAGATTAGTGTGAAGACGAAATAGCTCTGTTTTGTTCATCACGTTTGGCTAAGAAAAAGACCGGAAAATGCAGTCACTTCCCATGCCAAACTTTGTTCCAAATTAGCTCCATAATATTGACAGAAACATGGCAAACGTTCTTTAGAATCAATCCTCAAGGTGTTTTTTCACATATCTATTCGATAATCTATCAGTGGTGGCAGTTGGCTTCTCATCAGAAGCAAACGGAAAAATACTGCAGCTGGAGATCACGCAATAATTGCGACGGAGGACACCAAGCGACCACCTGATAGATGTAGTCTCTTATGGTCAATCTTCCAATGATATGCCTACAAATACGTCACAATGCTGCAGACACCTTGGGGAAAACGTGGAAAACGTAAGCTGACTCCTAGCTCCTTCCCAGCCATATCAGGAGTCATTGGCATGAGGCGGTTTCAAAAAAATGCAGCACTTCCTGATTGGATTTTTATCTGGGTTTTTTCTGTAACATCAGTTCTGTGGCACTCACAGACAATATCTTTGCAGTTTTGGAAACGTCAGTGTTTTCTTTCCAAATCTGTCAATTATATGCATAGTCGAGCATCTGTGACAAAATATCTTGTTTAAAGCGGGAACGTTTTTCATCCAAAAATTAAAATAGCGCCCCCTATATTCAAGAAGTTAAGAATGCTGTTCATTGAATACAGCTCAGCATTCAACACCATAGAACCCTCCAAGCTCATCGTTAAGCTTGAGGCCCTGGGTCTCAACCCCTCCGTGCAATTGGGTCCTGGACTTTCTGAATAGCCGCCCCTAGGTGGTGAAGGTAGGAAACAACATCTCCACTTCGCTGATCCTCAACCCTGGGGCCCCACAAGGGTGCATGCTCAGCCCCCTCCTGTACACCCTGTTCACCCATGACTGCGTGGCTATGCACACCTCCAACTCAATCATCACGTTTGCAGACGACACAACAGTAGTGGGCTTGATTACCAACAAAGACGAGACAGCCTACAGGGAGGAGGTGAGGCCACTAGGAGTGTTGAGTCAGGAAAACAACCTCTCACTCACCGTCAACAAAACAATGGAGCTGATCGTGGACTTCAGGAAACAGCACCCCTCATCCACATCAACAGGACAGCAGTGAAGAAGGTGCAACGTTTTAAGTTCCTCGGTGTACACATCACAGACAAACTGAAATGGCCCACCCACACAGATGATTTGGCTTCAACCTCAGGAGGCTGAAGAAATGTGGCTTGTCAGCTAAAACCCTCAAACTTTTACAGATGCACAATTGAGAGCATCCTGTCAGGCTGTATCACAGCCTGGTACGACAGCTGCTCCGCCCATAACCCGAAGGCTCTCCAGACGGTAGTGAGGTCTGCACAACGCATCATCGGGTGCAAACTACCTGCCCTCCAGGACACCTACATCACCTGATATTACATGAAGGCCAAAAAGATCATCAAGGACAACCACCACCCGAGCCACTGCCTGTTCACCCCGCTATCATCCAGAAGGCGAGATCAGTACAGGTGCATCAAAGCAGGGACGGAGAGACTGAAAAACAGCTTCTATATCAAGGCCATCTGACTGTAAAACAGCCATCACTAACATTGAGTGGCTGCTGACAACATACTGAATCAATAATGGAAAAATTGATGTAATCAATTTATCACTAGCCACTTTATATTATATAATGTTTACTTAACCTACATTACTCATCTCATATGTATATACTGTACGATATACCATCTACTGCATCTTGCCATCTTGATGTAATGTATCACTAGCCACTTTAAATAATGCCACTTTATATAATGTTCTCATAACCTATATTACTAATCTCATCTGTATATACTGTACGCTATACCTTCTACTGCATCTTGCCATATTGATGTAATGTATCACTAGCCACTTTAAACAATGCCACTTCATATAATGTTTTCATACCCTACATTACTCATCTCATATGTATATACTGTACCATCTACTGCATTTTGCCTACGCCGTTCGGCCATCACTCATTTATATATTTTTATGTACATATTCATATTCATTCCTTTACACTTGTGTGTATAAGGTAGTTGTGAAATTATTAGGTTATATTACTTGTTAGATATTACTGCATGGTCGGAACTAGAAGCATTAACATCTGCTAACCATGTGTATGTGACAAATAAATTTGATTTGATTTACCAGGGATCTGGTAAAGCGAATTCACACCAATGCATAGTATTATACAAAGCCATGATCGCATGGAACTCCCATCTCCAATTACTCAAGCAAACAGCAAAATTACCTTCAAACGTTTTATAAAACAACATGTCACAGCAAAATAGGGACTGAAAAAAGGCCCACACAAACACACTCTCAAACTCATACACAGAGGACACTACAAACTCACACAGTCTAACAAACATAATTACACACCATCATTTTCTCACACACATAATATGCACTTGCATTCACACCCACTCACATACAATCATCATATATGCTGCTGCTACTCTGTCTATCATACACCTTTATTCATACATTTTCTACCTTTATCACTCCAGTATCCCTGCACATTGTACATATGCTACTGGAACTGACTGACACTGTTTTAATATGCTTTCTTACTTTCACTTGTTTTTCTCATTTTAGTTGTGCTATATTATGTTGTATGTAGTATTACATTGACATTAATTATTGCATTGTTTGGTTTACAGCTTGCAAGAAAGGCATTTCACTGTACTTGTGCATGTGACATTAAAACTTGAACTCTAAACACACATTATTCTTTAGTTGTTTTGTTTGTATATACAGTACTAGTCAAAAGTTTGGACACCTACTCATTCAAAGGTTTTTCTTTATTTTTTACTATTTTCCACATTGTAGAATAATAGTGAAGACATCAAACTATTAAATAGCACATATGGAATCATGTAGTAACTGTTTGCCTTGATGACAGCTTTGCACATCCTTGCCATTCTCTCAACCTGCTTCATGACATAGTCACCAGGAAATAATTTGAATTAACAGGTGTGCCTTGGTAGGATAAAATGTAAGCTTCCCCAAATTGAAACTCACAAGCTGCCTATGGTCTTCACTATAACACCCATAAAAAGTGTTTGCTCTCATGGATGCTGCTGAGGGGAGGACAGCAAATGGAATAGAGCAAATTAAATGGCATCAAACACATGGAAACCATGCATTTGACACCATTCCAGCTATTCCGCTCCAGCCATTACCATGAGGCCGTCCTCCCCAATTAAGGAGCCACCATCCTCCTATGGCGTGCAAACACAAGAGGTCCCATGAAAGAAAATGTGCTGTATATGAAAATCAAAGGCCAATCCAAGTGATTTGTTCGGGTGCTTGCTAAAGATATGACTCAAACACTAACCAATTTGCCATTCATACAGTACAAATGTTTGAGGCTCTCTCACTAGATTGTAGCCTACAATGTACACACACGATATCAGTTTGTGTGATATTGGGGATTGTAGATCTGTTTAAACATTAAAGCAAAACTTTTATAAACAATGGCAAACGTGGTCATGTTGATCTGAGCCTTGCTGTTGGAAAACCACATTAGTGTCCGATTTTCGGATGTTGCACTTTCACCTCCCCGACGAAAATCCTCAACTTTCCTCTACAGTCGGTTGATTTAGCCTTACCACTAATGCGCCCAGACCCTTTTTCATTGAATATTTTTGCAACGCCCACTTCCGCCAGCCTCCCTATCACCGGTCAGATTGCGCGCACATGGTCCTTCACAGTGATCTTTTCCGCGTCAACATGGCGGCATCCATCGTATCCCAGACTGTAGCGAGAGGACTACGTGGAGCAAGCGCAAAGCACTTGTTTCTTGACAAATTCAAGGTACCGACATAATTTATAAATGTTCACAATATGCTTCTGATGTTATGGCTGGTTCCAGTGTAGTGCATTCGCTGTCATTGTCACCGACAGGTCTCGAGCTTGCCAGCCTGGCAGCTGTAGCTAGAAACGGACAGCTCAAAGTTGAGAAACAGCTCGCTGATGAGCGTGTCCAGTCCATTATCTTACCAACGGCGAGATAAATGTAATGACATTTCATAAAACACTTTCAAAAGACAACTATTATTCGAACACGACATCAGCACTGTCATTTGATTTCCATCACGATCTGCATGCGTTTTTGTCTTAACTGTCCTTGTGTAGTGCAACGTTAAAGTACCTATATCCAATCAGCTTGGTAATTTTTTAAATGCCGATTTGAATAGATACTATATTGTGTCATTGTGCTGGATCGCTATTGGTGCAGTGGTAAAACTGTAGTGCTGAATTGAGTATTAAGTGTCATTGACAACAATAGCTGCAAATTAATTAGGTATATTTGTGTGGAAACATTTTGAGCTAGTTGTTTTGCAAGGCTGATCATGTAAAAACAATGTCGCGGAGGTGCATCGAGTATAAAACCAAAATGTCATTGATTGACCTCTGTTTTTCCTGTGATAATTCACTATGCAACCTTTGACCCTAGTTGACTGACTAAAATGCTGACGTAAGTGTTTTAATAGTAATGTCAGTTTTCAAGATGTGGTAATAGTTCAAAGGTCAGAGCTATTTGCACTTTAAGCTTTATAATTAATGTAGATAACGTTTTAATGTTGCTAAATAGATTATATGAATTTGCACTTTGTGCACCATGGCAGATGTTTTGGGGTTTGCACAGTTGGAGCAGTTTGTCAGTGACACCTGGGGATAAAGATTAACTTCGGAGTGGATGTGGCTGGATGTCTTTGTTTACTCTTTCCAAACCTCCATGAAATATGCTGACACAATTAGAGTAGCGAATGTCCTCTGTACTACAGCAATGTTATGTAGTTGTGAAGAACATGTTTTTGAAAGAAGTATGAGTGATTCCTCACGAAACCCAGACAGAGATTTTCAAGCTGGCTGGTTGACATGACATTTGTATCTAAAAGCATAATTGAGAAACATTTTTTATTTATTTTTTTATTTCACCTTTATTTAACCAGGTAGGCTAGTTGAGAACAAGTTCTCATTTGCAACTGCGACCTGGCCAAGATAAAGCATAGCAGTGTGAACAGACAACAGTTACACATGGAGTAAACAATTAACAACACAGTAGAAAAAAAAGGGGAGTCTATATACATTGTGTGCAAAAAGCATGAGGAGGTAGGCGAATAATTACAATATTGCAGATTAACACTGGAGTGATAAATGATCAGATGGTCATGTACAGGTAGAGATATTGGTGTGCAAAAGAGCAGAAAAGTAAATAAATAAAAACAGTATGGGGATGAGGTAGGTGAAAATGGGTGGGCTATTTACCAGTAGACTATGTACAGCTGCAGCGATCGGTTAGCTGCTCAGATAGCAGATGTTTGAAGTTGGTGAGGGAGATAAGTCTCCAACTTCAGGGATTTTTGCAGTTCGTTCCAGTCGCAGGCAGCAGAGTACTGGAACGAAAGGCGGCCAAATGAGGTGTTGGCTTTAGGGATGATCAGTGAGATACACCTGCTGGAGCGCGTGCTGCGGATGGGTGTTGCCATCGTGACCAGTGAACTGAGATAAGGCTAGGCTTTACCTAGCATGGACTTGTAGATTACCTGGAGCCAGTGGGTCTGGCGACGAATATGTAGCGAGGGCCAGCCGACTAGAGCATACAAGTCGCAGTGGTGGGTGGTATAAGGTGCTTTAGTGACAAAACGGATGGCACTGTGGTAAACTGCATCCAGTTTGCTGAGTAGAGTGTTGGAAGCAATTTTGTAGATGACATCGCCGAAGTCGAGGATCGGTAGGATAGTCAGTTTTACTAGGGTAAGTTTGGCGGCGTGAGTGAAGGAGGCTTTGTTGCGGAATAGAAAGCAGACTCTTGATTTGATTTTCGATTGGAGATGTTTGATATGAGTCTGGAAGGAGAGTTTATAGTCTAGCCAGACACCTAGGTACTTATAGATGTCCACATAGTCAAGGTCGGAACCATCCAGGGTGGTGATGCTCGTCGGGCATGCGGGTGCAGGCAGCGATCGGTTGAAAAGCATGCATTTGGTTTTACTAGCGTTTAAGAGCAGTTGGAGGCCACGGAAGGAGTGTTGTATGGCATTGAAGCTCGTTTGGAGGTCAGATAGCACAGTGTCCAAGGACGGGCCCGAAGTATATAGAATGGTGTCGTCTGCGTAGAGGTGGATCAGGGAATCGCCCGCAGCAAGAGCAACATCATAGATATATACAGAGAAGAGTCGGCCCGAGAATTAAACCCTGTGGCACCCCCATAGAGACTGCCAGAGGACCGGACAGCATGCCCTCCGATTTGACACACTGAACTCTGTCTGCAAAGTAATTGGTGAACCAGGCAAGGCAGTCATCCGAAAAACCGAGGCTACTGAGTCTGCCGATAAGAATATGGTGATTCATAATTCATAAGTTAGCATATTTATTACATTTTTGGTCTTACACAGGACTCCATTAACTCCAGTGTTTAATATGTAGGTGCTACAAAGAGAACATTGGTGTCATATGAAGCTTTACCTCTTGCTCTTAATATGTCATATTTTGATTTGAATAACTTTTTTTTTTTACATTAAAGCTAGACTTTGCCACAAGCAACACCGGAGATATGATGAGTGAGATGCAACACTTCACTCTCAGACTCACACACAGTATCTGCACATGTGCACGGGCGTTTAACTGTTCACAGCGTGGTAGCCAGGGCATCAAAACAGCGGAGATGTTGAGCCTCGTGCTTCAACGCTCTAAGTTATTTTGCGGAAATTGACCCACTATGCAGTCTACTTCATATCGCTGAGTAAACCTTTTAATTCATGAATATTGAAAAATAGAAACATGTTTATTGAAAGCAAAACTATTTGTCGAATTAAAAACCCTTTAACTGGCACACAGAAGTACATAGACATTTTGTTTGGGCTGAAACGTTTGTATTTAGCCCTAATATAGGCCAAAAATAAATAAACATACACATTTGCATGACTTAAAATTGGATAAAACATCTCAAACACCCGGTTGAGTCGCCCAGTTAAGGTAAACTCATTTTGTATTGAAATTTGCAAAGACTTTAAATAATAATAAAAAAGTATGCATTTTAATTAACATTGTCTGCTTCCTTTATAATTGAAGACCGGCATAGGGGCGGCAGGGTAGCCGAGTGGTTAGAGCGTTGGACTAGTAACCGGAAAGTTGCAAGTTCAAATCTGTCGTTCTATCCCTGAACAGGCAGTTAACCCACTGTTCCTAGGCTGTCATTGAAAATAAGAATTTGTTCTTAACTGACTTGCCTAGTTAAATAAAGGTAAAAATAAAATAAATAGGTAAATGACTATCAAATATGAATAAAATGATAGTTGTCAATATTAATGTAAATTAATGTTTATATGCTCATAATTATGGCTGACTCGACAGACTGTTGGTCAAGCAATAGCATATATATATACATACACCACACACACAGTGCATTCGAAAAGTATTCAGACCCCTTTACTTTTTCCACATGTTACGTTACAGCCTCATTCTAAAATGTATTAAATAGTTTTTTTCCTCATCCAGCTACACAATACCCCGTAATGACAAAGCAAAAACAGTTTAGATTTTTTTTGCAAATGTATAATTACATTTATTTTTAAAATGTCACATTTACATAAGTATTCAGACCCTTTACTCAGTACTTTGTTGAAACACATTTTGGAAGCGATTACAGCCTCGAGTCTTCTTGGCTGTGACACTACAAACTTGGCACACCTGTATTTGGAGAGTTTCTCCCAATCTCTGCAGATTCTCTCAAGCTCTGTTTGGTTGGATGGGCAGCGTCGCTGCACAGTTATTCTCAGGTCTCTCCAGAGTTGTTCGATAGGGTTCAAGTCCGGGCTCTGGCTGGTCCACTCAAGGACATTCGGACGTCCTGAAGCCATTCCTGCGTTGTCTTGGCTGTGTGCTTTGGGTCGTTGTCCTGATGGAAGGTGAACCTTCGACACAGTCTGATGTCCTGAACGCTGGTTTTCATCAATGATCTCAATGTACTTTGCTCTGTTCCTCTTTGCGTCAATCCTGACTAGTCTCCCAGTCCCTGCTGCTGAAAAATATCAACACAGCATTATGCTGCCACCGCCATGCTTCACCGTAGGAATGGTGCCAGGTTTCCTCATGACGTGACGCTTGGCATTCAGGCCAAAGCATTCAATCATGTTTGAGAGTCCTTTAGGTTCCATTTGGCAAACTTCAAGTGGGCTGTCATGTGCCTTTTACTGAGGAGTGGCTTCCGTCTGGCCATCACCACAAAAACCTGATTGGTGGAGTGCTGCAGAGATGGTTGTCCTTCTGAAAGGTTCTCCCCATCTCCACAGAGGAACTCTGGAACTCTGTCAGAGTGACCATTGGGTTCTTGGTCTCCTCCCTGACCAAGGCCCTTCACCCCCGAGTGCTCAGTTTGGCCGGGCGGCAAGCTCTAGGAAGAGTCTTGATGGTTCCAAACTTCTTTCATTTAAGAATGATGGAGGCCACTGTGTTCTTGGGGACCTTCAATGCTGCAGGCAGTTTTTGGTATCCTTCCCCAGACCTTTGCCTCGACACAATCCTGTCTTGGAGCTGTATGGAATATTCCTTTGACCTCAGTGCATGTCAGAGTGAAAACCAAGCCATATCAACTGAGACCTTGTATCGACAAGTTTGTGCCTTTCCAAATCTTGCCTAATCAATTGAATTTACCACAGGTGGAATCCAATCAAGTTGTAGAAACATCTCAGGAATGATCATTGGAAACAGGATACACATGAGCTCAATTTCAAGTCTCATAGCAAAGGGCCGGAATACCTCCTAATACCTGCTTTTTGTCATTATGGGGTGTTGGAATCGGCTAAACTTTGAACATTGCGACGTTAAATGAATCATTGGAAAGAAACATTGAGTGAAAGAGACTGGGTTTCATGTCAGAAGTTAATGGTTCAATGAAGAAAGACTGAAGGCTTTGGAATGTGTTGGGTGGACGAGAGGAAAGCAACGTGTTGAGACGGATGGACATCTGTGGATTAGGGGAAGGAGTGGTTGAGGACAGATTCCCTTAAGGGAGTAATAAGGGTTATAATAGTATCCTGTTACCTTCCTGTAGAACCATAATATGTAAGGATGGGAGAGAAGGTGTGTCTTAAGTGGGATCTATATAACTGTGGTGGTAAGAAATGTTTTGCGGTCTGTACAGAACCTTTAGAGAAGCTTTAACCAAGTTTAATTATTCCCAGTGTCCTAACAGGGGTATTGTGAGTAGATTGAGGAAAATGTGCTGTATATGGAAAAATACTTAAAAAAATGTAAACCAATCGATTGTCGTGAACAGCCCAACTTATATCTGTAAAATTACATGATTGAATAATATTGTGAAACATATTGAAGATTACCGGCAGATGGAATTTTAAAAAAATTCATATTTACCATTTGCACAGACCAAAAAAATCCTATAACAATATTTGTCCATAATTGCTAGCTTTGACTAAATTGCTTTCCCTTAAATGGGCAACTCAACCGCCTTGTAGAGCATTTTTTCCCCAAGAGTTCCTAACATTTTAAATTTAAATTTATTCCAAAATTGTTTGAGTTTTTTTATAGGCCTGTAATTTCCATTGTATACACAAATAGTACTGAAATATGTGATGTTTGGTTTTTCTAATGTTCACGTCCTGGTTTTCAACCATTTTTGAATGTTTGTTTAAAAAAAAGACTGGATTCCGATAATGAAAACCACCTGATCATTTTACTAAATTACATCGGTTGAGATGACTAAATATGCCTAATAAAATTAATGCGTTTTAATTTTTAGAATTGGTTGTCAAAATTAGCTCAACTGCCCGGTTGAGCTGCCTGTTAAAGGGATTATACACTCTACGGGCATATCAAAGTAGCAGTGAAATGGATTCAAAATGGTTGCCCTCTGCTGGTGGTTTGCAGGATGTGCAATGATACAAGTAAATGAAGGGCTATGATTTTCTTACATTCTGATTTAAAAACAAAAATAATAATATTAATATGTAATTTTCTCTGTATAAAATGGGCCATAAAATGAGCAGAGATACCATTCTGGAACTTTGATATTCCCGTAGAGTATATTAAACTCAGCAAGAAAAGAAACCGTCTTTTCAAAGATAATTCGTAAAAATCCAAATAACTTCACAGATCTTCATTGTAGAGAATTTTAAACACTGTTTCACATGCTTGTTCAATGAACCATAAACAATTAATGAACATGCATCTGTGGAACGGTCGTTAAGACACTAACAGCTTACAGACTGTAGGCAATTAAGGTCACAGTTCTGAAGATTTATGACAGTAAAGAGGCCTTTCTACTGACTCTGAAAAACACCAAAAGAAAGATGCCCAGGGTCCCTGCTCATCTGTGTGAACGTGCCTTAGGCATGCTGCAAAGAGGCATGAGGACTGCAGATGTGGCCAGGGCAATAAATTGCAATGTCCGTACTGTGAGACGCCTAAGACAGCGCTACAGGGAGACAGGACGGACAGCTGATCATCATCTCGCAGTGACAGACCACGTGTAACACCTGCACAGGATTGGTACATCCGAACATCACACCTGCGGGACAGGTACAGGATGCCAACAACAACTGCTCGAGTTACACCGGGAAGGCACAATCCCTCCGTCAGTGCTCAGACTGTATGCAATAGGCTGAGAGAGGCTGGACTGAGGGCTTGTAGGGCTGTTGTAAGGCAGGTCCTCACCAGACGTCACCGGCTACAACGTAGCCTATGGGCACAAACCCACCGTCGCTGGACCAGACAGGACTGGCAAAAAGTGCTCTTCACTGATGAGTCGCGGTTGTCTCACCAGGGGTGATATTATTGTCGAAGCAATGAGCGTTACACCAAGGCCTGTACTCTGGAGCGGGATCGATTTGGAGGTGGAGGGTCACAGCATCATCAGACTGCCTGTAATGACAACAAGCACAGTATCAACGCTTTGCGTTACATGGAAGACATCCTCCTCCCTCATGTGGTACACTTCCTGCAGGCTCATCCTGACATGACCTTCCAGCATGACAATGCCACCAGCCATACTGCTCGTTCTGTGCGTGATTTCCTGCAAGACCGGAATGTCAGTGTTCTGCCATGGCCAGCGAAGAGCCAGGATCTCAATCACATTGAACACATCTGGGACCTGTTGGATCGGAGGGTGAGGGCTAGAGCCATTCACTCCAGAAATGTCAGTGAACTTGCAGGTGCCTTGGTGGAAGAGTGGGGTGACATCTCACAGCAAGAATGGTCAAATCTGTTGCAGTCCATGAGGAGGAGATGCACTGCAGTACCTAATGCAGCTGGTGGCCACACCAGATAGTGACTTACTTTTGATTTTGACCCCCCTTTGTTCAGGGACACATTCAATTTCTGTTAGTCACATGTCTGTGGAACTTGTTCAGTTTATGTCTCAGTTGTTGAATCTTATGTTCATACAAATATTTACACATGTTAAGTTTGCTGAAAATAAACTCAGTTGACAGTGAGAGGACATTTCTTTTTTTGCTGAGTTTATGTTCAACAATAAATCTAAATTGTTTTCAATATTCATAAATTGTACAAAATGTTATAGAATACTACTCATATTACAGAGCAGTAAAGCTTTATGTGAAACCGATTAAACATATTGGAGTCTTAAAGGAGGCCTGGGTAAAGCCAAAATGTCATAAGTATTCCAACTTTTATGAATTATTTCTCAATTATGCTTTTGGATACAAATGTTTACAGATGTGTCAACACTTCCTCCAAAGGACTACTCTATGGATACATTTGTTTTGTCTGGGTTTTATGATAAATTACTCGTATGGGCTATTTGGGGTCACAGTTTGAAGGTCGCTGAGTGCTTTATTGGACTATTCGTATTGGCCACAATGTCTATACTGAAAGTTAAATTGCTGTTGCTAAAGTAGAATAAATATATAGTGAGCTTCACAAATATTGGGGCAGTGAAAATTGGTGTTTTGGATCTGTACTCCAGCACTTTGGTCCCATATTCTTAGCACACAATGATTACATCAACCTTGTGACTCTACAAACTTGTTGGATGCATTTGTTTTTTGTTTGTATTTCAGATTGTATTGTGCCCACAGGGTGTCTGGGATGATGTGAGCCATGACCAGCCTTTCAAAGCATTTCATGTCTGCGGGCATCATTGCTATTATGATCAATGTAATCAGCATTATTTCCCTTTATTCAGAGGTGTTATGCACGGAGTGCACAGTTTCCCTGGTACCTACTCCTACCCACATTATCTGCCTGAAGCCCTGGACACAGTTACTGTATAACTCTCCCTCCCACGACTAGGCTAACTCGAGCAACACTCTTAGCAAGCGCAGAAGACCACCCCCCCTACTCACACATGGGTACTTGCTGCTTGAAAATCTAGTTTGGTATTCTGTGTATGGTGCTAAGCAAGCATATATTTTCATCTCGTTGGTATAATGAGACAGTCCCTAGCTACTACAGCTATCTGGAAGAAGACTTCGGATAATGAAAAAGCACACACTGCCAAGTTGTATTACATTGCACATCTTTATATTGAAAAAAACTTTCAATTTTGAAGATGATGCTAGTAACCAGAGTTTCCAGTGTGCATGTGATAAAGGAAGTAACTAGATTCAATTGGATAGCATTAGATAGATGATATTGTAGTATTTTCTCTTACCCTTGTGTTATTGAGATATCAAGACAGGCTGTGTTGTTGAGCTCAGCAATTTTGCCTCCAGATTCTAGCCTAGATGGGTGTGTTAATTTTCCTCAGCTTCAGGGGTTAAAGCACCCCCACCTTCCTTTCAGCCTCTCCTTGTGTTCACACTTCATCTACATGCGAGCCTCAGCGCAATCTGCAGGGCCCTGGATGTCTGCCAGCAATCCAAACAATTAATATTTTTACTCAGTGACGGCACACGCGCACTGACTTCAGCACCGCTAATCTACCCCAGTGGTAAATTTATGCAGAACTTCTAATCTAAGTTTCCTGGCTGTAGCACCTGGTTTTGATACCCTCTCTCTCTTATGGGCCCGCTGCCAACGTGATAAGAGTAACGATCCAGGAGGCTGTTGTCTGTGGCACAGTATCAGAGCCCGTTCAAGATGACTGACTGACTGGCAGGTAGAGTCACAATGGAGTCTCATCGGCTATGACAGTCATCTGCTCCACAGGGAATTCAATTTCCAATGATTTGTCAATAACAATGCGCAGGAGATCACAATATTTCAGATGGGGAATGTGGGGGAGAGAAAGTTATGGGTGTTTTTTCTCATAAATCAATCTCCTAAATTCTTGTCTGCACAGCGAGATAATCCTCTGGCTTTTAAATTATTATTTTTTACTGTTGCCACACTGTGCTGAATTTGAACGTTTGCAAAAAAAAAAAGTCACAGCTCTTGCCCCGTAGTACTAACCAGCCTCAGCCCAACGTCAGCGTTGTGAGTGGGATTCTGGAGCGAAAGAGGCGCTCAATGAGACTCTGTCCTGAATATTTTAGGGAGGGGGTGGGGGCTGCGATGACTCTGGTTGCTGGAACTTCAAAAGTCAGGCGGTTTTCCCATCTGTCTACAGCAAGAGCACATTTACATTTCCTTCCCGTGGGGGATACAGTAGACCAAGTTAGCTATAACTGGATTTGAATATAATTTCGCCAAGGTTAATAGCCATTTCTGTAGCTCATAAGAGGTGTTTAGGCCTTTTCAATAATTTAGAAGGGCTGCGATCATTCTGAATTTGGCAGCCTCCAAAGCAAGAACGCAATGAATGAATGCACTCATACCAAGCCAGTCAATTCAGTTCTTCTTTACTGATGATAATTAGGAAACGGCAGCAGTTGAAATGGAAGAATAAAGAGCAATATTGTAAAAAATAAAATCAGGGTATAGGCTACTGTAGGGCATTGACCTTCACTAGGCCTATATCTATTCCTCTTGCAACAATGGTCAAATGTTCACACTTCTGTAGCTCCCACGTCCTGCACAAGTCATCCCAGAATGAGAGGAATGCACTTTGACAGACTGAGCATCCAAACATCTTTCCTCAGTCTTTTCTTCCCTCATGACCTGACACCTGCAATTACGTCTCCCTATGAAGTCTCTTAATAACTATGCTAATTGCTAAACGTCCTATCTGGACACCCAGAGTCTTGTTTGTTCTCCCGCTAAGCCTGTCTGCAGCAGATTAGGCCCTCCTGTTCCTCACATTGCCGATTGATGCAAATCTCCGTGATCTAAATCCTGTAGCCATGCTCCACTACTCCTGCCTCACCTTTGTTCCCCCTCTCTACCACAACACTGCTCCCATCCCAAACAGGCAGACATCATGGTTCATGCCTTCCACCATGGCTTAATGGAGCCTCCTCCAGATCTCCTCTCCTGTCATGGCTGGGACATGACCTTGGCTTACACAGGCCAAGGACTTAAACTACATATCTTTAGAATGGCAAGGACGAGATCAACTGAGAAAGGACAGTGGTGATTAGTGACGGGGGGGAAAAGTAGTTGCATATCGGGATATTATTTTTGACATATCGTATAGTTTTGGCAATATTGTAATATTTTTGTGTAGTTGGCTGCACCAAAACCCCAGTATTTTTCCTTCATAGCTTGTTCTCAGTCTTTTTTTAAATAGGGAGCCAATTTGTTTTCAGCACTTATTTCCATGACTGATCAAAACAACATGTTCTCATTGCTTTTTCGTGTCCATCTGCTGCAGACATATCGTGAGCAATGTGTTTGGAACATAGAATCGCAATAAAATCACAGTATTGTATCGCAATACATATAGAATCGTGAGAATCGCAATATATATCGTATCAGCACGTAAGTATTGTGATAATATTGTATTGTGAGCTCCCTGGAAATTCCCAGCCCTATTGAGGATGTTGTAGAAGAAACAAGGAAGTAACTACAGTACAGAGAGTAAGAGGTTCTGTTGGGTCCATTCCGTTCAAACAGAGTTTGACTCATATTTTATTTAACAAGGGAAAGCCCGTTGAGACCCAGAGTCTCTTTCAAGGAAGACCTGGCCAAGTAAGCACCAACAATCAGTACATTACATAGTTACAACATGATCCAGCCTAAAAAAAAAGCATTTACTCTGAACAGTCTCCCATCAATATTTTAAATTCATTCACTGGCACTAACATATCTAGATGAAGCATCGATTGTAGACTATTCCATGCGTCTGGTGCACAAGAAGAGAAGGCAGTCTTGCCTAATACTGTAAATGTCCTGGGGACTTAGTAGCAACCACCTAGCAGACTGGGTATGGTAACTACTGGTGGTGAAAGAGACCAGACTACAGAGGTAAATAGGAGGTTACCCAAAATGGCTTTGTAGATGAATGCATACATTTGTGTCTTTCTGCTCACAAAGTGAGGTCCAACCTACTATTTGGTACAATGTGCAATGACAGGAAAACTGTGGGTGTTCTGTCATCAACATTTAATTAGTCCATTCGTTTGAAGGGACTATACGTCTGTTTTTTTCCGAATAAATGCTGATCTGAATTAAGCTACTAGGCCTAATGCTTCATCGTGCGTGATATCACTACATGGTTGGTTTATATGTGAGGATTTACAGATGATTCACATTGGCCTGTTTACGCTGCCTTTCTGCCCCTTATTTCAGGGTCGCCTCCATCACTGCTAACTAGTATGCAGTGGCTGTCTAATTACAATACAGCCCATCTTTATGAGTCAGAACTAATAGCAAACTACCCCCTCATTAGCTGGAAAACATTTAACTGCAATCATGATAAGCAATGATTTTTATAACAAATCTAAGTGCAGTGTCTATCCATATTCCGGGTTCTGGTCTTGGTAAGTGAATCAGGATTCCAAATCCCTTTAAACTCAACCGGATGGTTCGCTAAACAGAGGCAAAGGGCATGAGTTCAAAACCTGAATAGGAACAAATCAATTCGGTACAATTGGCAAACTGGCAATTTGTTAATTTCTTAAACATTTGATAAAGCCCCTTAAGGAGCATTCTGGTTAATTAACTGGGAGGCCATCCATTGGTGCTAATTAGCCAGAGTCTTTTCAAAGGGTTAGGGCCTGGCCATGACTACTAATGAGAATTTTAACCCCAGGAGACATCTAGGGACGCAACTGTATTAGAAAAGATTCAGAACTGTCGACACATCCTCTAGAAGCTGTCTGGCTGGCTCTATCAGATTCAGAGCACAGAGGGAGAAACTAAACACATGCATATATAGGATCACTTTTGTGGTGTTTAACAAAGACATAAAAACAACAAGAGTATGCACTTTTCTTGTGAAGCTTGTAGGCCTACATGCATTCGGAAAGTATTCAAACCCCTTGACTTTTTCCGAAATGTTGTTACGTTGCAGCCTTATTCTAAAATGGATTCTAAAATATATATTCATCAATCTACACACAATACCCAATAATGACAAAGTAAAAACAGATTTTTGCAAATTTATATCTATAAAAATAGGTAAAGGGATCTGTTTTATTTGAGTATTCAGACCCTTTGCTATGAGATTTGAAATTGAGCTCAGGTGCATCCTGTTTCCATTGATCATCCTTGATGTTTCTACAACTTTATTGGAGTCCACCTGTGGTAAATTCAATTGATTGGACGTGATTTGGAAAGGCTGTCTATGTAAGGTCCTACACTTGATAGCGCATGTCAGAGCAAAAACCAAGCCATGAGGTCGAAGGAATTGTCTGTAGCTCTCCGAGACAGGATTGATTTGTCGAGGCACAGATCTGGGGAAGGGTACCAAAACATTTCTGCAGCATTGAAATTCCCCAAGAATACAGTGGCCTCCATCATTCTTAAATGGAAGAAGTTTGGAACCAGAAAGACTCTTCATAGAGCTGGTCAAACCGAGCCATCGGAGAAGGGCCTTGGACAGGGATGTTTCCAAGAACCCAATGGCCACTCTGACAGAGCTCCAGAGTTGCTCTGTGGAGATGGTAGATCCTTCCAGAAGGACAACCATCTCTGCAGCATTCCACCAATCAGGCCTTTATGGTACAGTGGCTAGACGAAAGCCACTCCTCAGTAAAAAGCAAATGACAGTCTGCTTGGAGTTTTTCAGTGGCAGGGACTGGGAGGTCTAGTCCGGGTCGAGGGAGAGATGAACGGAGCAAAGTACAGAGAGATCCTTTCTGAAAGCCTGCTCCAGAGCGCTCAGGGCCTCAGACTGGGGCGAAGGTTCACCTTTCAACAGGACAACGACCCTAAGCACACAGCCAAGACAATGGAGCAGTGGCTTCGGGACAAGTCAAATGCCTTGTGGCCCTGCCAGAGCCCGGACTTGAACCCGACCGAACATCTCTGGAGTGGAGGTCGACCGATTTATGATTTTTCAACGCCGATACCGATTATTGGAGGACCAAAACAGTCGATACTGTTTAAAATCGGCCAATTTTAAAAATGTATTATTTATAATAATAAAAAAATAATTGTACAAAATTTGTAAATAACAATTAAAACACTACTGAATTAACACTTATTTTAACTTAATGTAAAACAAATTAGCCTCATAAATAATTAAACATATTAAATTTGGTTTAAATAATGCAAAAACAAAGTGTTGGAGAAAGTAATATGTGCCATGTAAAAAAGCTAACGTTTAACCTCTGAACCACCCATACCGAATCCGGGATAATTGTCATCAGCAACGCTGAATAGCATAGCGCCACAGTCAAATAATATTACTAGAAAATATTCATATTCATGAAATCACAAATGCACTATTGCAAAACACAGCTTAGCCTTTTGTTAATCCACCTGTCGTCCCAGATTTAGAAATTATGCTTTACAGCGAAAGCAATACAAGCTTTTGTGTAAGTTTATCGATCTCTTGACAAAACAATAAGTACACTTAGCATCAGGTAACTTGGTCACAAATCAGAAAAGCAATCAAATTAATTGTTTACCTTTGATCTTCGGATGTTTTCACTCACGAGACTCTGCTAGACAAATGTTCCTTTTGTTCCATAAAGATATTTTTTATATCCAAATACCTCTTAGTTTGGTGCGTTATGCCCAGGAATCCACCAGAAAGAGCGGTCACGATAACGCAGACAAATTCCAAATTATATCCATAATGTCCACAGAAACATGTCAGACTTTTTTATAATCAATCCTCAGGATGTTTTTCAAATATCTATTCTATAATAAATCAACCGGGAAAGCTGGCTTTTCACTAGGACCGGGAGTAACAATGGCCACCTTTCTCTTTTTGCGCACAATTCACTCAGAGCCCCCACCTATCCACTTACGCAATATGGTCGTTCACGCTCATTCTTCAAAATAAAAGCCTGAAACTATGTCTGAAGACTGACATCTTGAGGAAGCGATAAGAAAAGGAATCTGGTTGATAATTGAGCAATGGGAGGCTATGGAACATGGAGTTCTTCAAAATAGAAGCCACATTCTGGTTTGATTTTTCTCAGGGTTTCGCCTGTAACATCAGTTCTGTGGCACTCAGACAATATCTTTGCAGTTTTGGAAACGTCAGTGTTTTCTTTCCAAAGTAATCAATTATATGCATAGTCGAGCATCTTTTCGTGACAAAATATCTTGTTTAAAACGGGAACGTTTTTCATCCAAAAATTAAGAGCGCCCCCTATATCCAACTAGTTAAGTTCCTTACTCAGAACTTGAGAACATATGAAAGTTGGTGGTTCCTTTTAACATGAGACTTCAATATACCAAGGTAAGAGGTTTTAGGTTGTAGTTAATGTAGTATTCATAGGACTATTTCTCTATACCATTTGTATTTCATATACCTTTGACTATTGGATGTTCTTATAGGCACTATAATATTGCCAGTGTAACAGTATAGCTTCCGTCCCCCTCCTCGCCCCTACCTGGGCTCGAACCAGGAACACATCGACAACAGCCACACTCGAGGGATCGTTACCCATCGCTCCACAAAAGCCGCGGCCCTTGCAGCGCAAGGGGAATAACTACTCCAAATCTAAAAGAGTGTGACGTTTGAAACAGTATTAGCGCACACCCAGCTAACTAGCTAGCCATTTCACATTGGTTACACCAGCCATTAGGCTGATAGGCTTGAAGTCATAAACAGCGCTGTGCTTGCGAAGAGCTGCTGGAAAAACGCACGAAAGTGCTGTTTGAATGCATGATTACGGGCCTACTCTATCAAATCAGACGTAATTATAATATAATAACACAGAAATACGAGCCTTTGGTCATTAATATGATCGAATACGGAAACTATCATTTCAAAAACACAACGTTTATTATTTCAGTGAAATACGGAACCGTTCGGTATTTTATCTAATGGGTGGCATCCAAGTCTAAATATTCTTGTTACATTGCACAACCTTCAATGTATGTCATAATTACGTAAAATTCTGGCAAATTAGTTCGCAATGAGCCAGGCAGCCCAAAATGTTGCATATACCCTGACTCTGCGTGCAATAAACGCAAGAGAAATTACACAATTTCATCTGGTTGATATTGCCTGCTAAACTGGATTAGTAGTTATAACTAGTGATTAGGATTGATTGTTTTTTATAAGAAGTTTAATGCTAGCTAGTTATTTACCTTGGCTTCTACTGCATTCGTGTAACAGGCTGGCTACTCGGAGGTGCTAAAACAAAGTACTGAGTAATGGGTCTGAATACTTATGTAAATGTGATTTTATTTTTTAATACATTTGCAAAACTTTTTGCTTTGCCATTATGGAGTATTGTGTGTAGATTTCTGGAAAAAATTATTTAATCAATTTTAGAATAAGGCTATAACAACGTGACTCGATTCAGGAAACTAGGCGTATGTCTCAAGTCACGACTTCACAGGAGAGCCATTTGAACGTAATAAATATTTTTATCAAAATGTTTTTTTTTGGCAGAAATCCCTTCGAATATGTGAGCTTTCATGTGCCTTAATAAGAAACTTTTATGCCATCTGTAAATATGAATTAAGTTGTTAAATGACGAGCATAGTTGGTTAAGCCAAAGAAAAAGATGGTAACCTTACAGCTAGCCATGATTGGCTGAGATAATGAGTGGGCTGGACATGCTGAGAGATGAGTTTCAGATTGGTCTGCGGTGTAGCATCTTGTGTCTATAAAATGAGCTGCTCGTTATGTGTAGATAATCCTTTCTACTGCAGTTTTTTTGAAAGATATTACATTAGCCATGGAGAACTGCAAATATGTTGTTACTGTTAACGTTGCTGCCCTGAATTTCAGGCGCTATTGACTAAGGTCAGTGGGGAAAAAGTTGTGATGAACTTCATTCTGGAGGATGATCATTCCATGCTGACTCTCTGACTCTGAAAATGAATCAGACGATGAGGAAATCCCTGATTTAGGTAAAAACATTTTCATTGAAGACATTGTAGAGTCATCTGATGACAGTAATGGGGAAGAAACGTCAATTAACATTGATGTTGTCACGGAAGAAGTTGACAGAGTTTTGAAATCCGTGGAACACAACTGGCCAAACAAATTGTGCAAACTAAACAGAAATGACACATAACGTCTTATTTAATAAAAGGGGTTGCAGTCTGCCGTGACGCTTTAATCCATGTATACGCGTAAGAATCTAGCTACAGTTTCAGATAGTATACGTTTCTAATTTAGTCAAAGTTGTTTTCATTACAAGTTAAAGCTTGCTGTTAGCTAGCCAGCTGGAATTTGATGGCTGGCTTGCTAGCTAACATTGAACCTATTTGGTTAACTTTAGCTAGCTATGACATTTGGTTTGTATTGCTAGTAATGTTACTCCTCTGGATTGGGATTATAATATTTATTTTTTAGCTAACTAACATTAACATGACATGTCTAAACCAAAGACTCCAAGTTAAAGCTCGCTGTCTAACATTAACGTACGTGTATGAAGTGTGTAATGTTAGTGATGTTCTCAATGCCATTTTGCATGGCTAGTTATAGCCTAAAGTTAGCTAGCTAGCATTGAACCGATTTGGTTAACTTAACTTTAGCTAGCTATGACAAGCGGTTTGTATTGCTAGTTCATGCTTGCTGTTAGCTAGCCAGCTGACGTTAGATGGCTGGCTAGCTAGCTAACATTACGTGTCTGAATTTCTCAGAATGCCATTTCACATCTATTGTATAATAATGCTAAAATATTTGTCTGGAGTTTCTTTCAACATCAGTAGAACACGCCTGACTCTCCACCAGTCAGTCATACAAGGAGAATGGCCTAATAACTCCCATCAGAAAGAGAGCTGGCCCAAGCAAGCAAAGGCAGCAGGGCAGTCATCAACTACATGCACTATTTCTTCACCAACTGCAGAGTTGGGGAAACACGTGTGGACCTGAATTGTGATAATTGCAATGGCCAAAACCTTCCTCCCATAGATGGTCTGCCTCTACAAGCACCACCTGGACAAGACACAGCTAGACAAACTTGTCTTTCTTGAGAAGATCAGGGAGTTTTGCAACAAAGAGGCTACAGACATCACATGCCCTGCACCAAAGTCAAGAGCAGGACAGAAACAGGCTCTCTTAAAACACCATACATTGCTGCTACAATTATATATATTTTTAAATCCTGCTACTCAGCCACTTTGCCCCTGTTTGTATGCATATAACTACCTATCAATGATATTGTTCTTGTACATACAGTCCTTGCCAAAAGTTGAGAATGACACAAATTCATTTTCAAAGTCTGCTGCGTTAGTTTGTATGATGGAAATTTGCATATACTCTAGAATGTCATGAAGAGTGATCAGATGAATTGCAATTCATTTCTAAGTCCCTCTTTGCCATGCAAATGAACTGAATCCCCCAAAAACATTTCCACTGCATTTCAGCCCTGCCACAAAAGGACCAGCTGACATGTCAGTGATTCTCTCGTTAACACAGGTGTGAGTGTTGACGAGGACCAGGCTGGAGATCACTCTGTCATGCTGATTGAGTTCGAATAACAGACTGGAAGCTTCAAAAGGAGGGTGGTGCTTGGAATCATTGTTCTTCCTCTGTCAACCATGGTCACATGCATGGAAACATGTGCTGTCATCATTGCTTTGCACAAAAAGGGCTTCACAGGCAAGGATATTGCTGTCAGGAAGATTGCACCTAAATCAACCATTTATTGGATCATCAAGAACTTCAATGAGAGCGGTTCAATTGTTGTGAAGAAGGCTTCAGGGCACCCAAGAAAGTCCAGCAAGAGCCCGGACCGTCTCCTAAAGTTGATTCATCAGCGGGATCGGGGCACCACCAGTACAGAGCTTGCTCAGGAATGGCAGCAGGCAGGTGTGATTGCATCTGCACGCACAGTGAGGCGAAGACTTTTGGAGGATGGGCTGATGTCAAGGGCAACACAGAAGCCACTTCTCTCCAGGAAAAGGTATCAGGGACAGACTGATATTCTGCAAAAGGTACAGGGATTGGACTGCGGAGGACTGGGGTAAAGTAATTCTCTGAATCCCCTTTCCGGAAAAAAGCTTGTCCAGAGGAGACGAGGTGAGCGCTACCATCAGTCCTGTGTCATGCCAACAGTAAAGCATCCTGAGACCATTCATGTGTGGGGTTACTTCTCAGCCAAGGGAGTGGGCTCACTCACAATTTTGCCTAAGAATATAGCAATGAATAAAACATGGTATCACCACATCCTCCGAGAGCAACTTCTCCCAACCATCCAGGAACAGTTTGGTGAAGAACAATGCCTTTTCCAGCATGATGGAGCACCTTACCATAAGGCAAAAGTGATAACTAAGTGGTTCGGGGACAAAACATCTATATTTTAGGTCCATGACCAGGAAACTCCCCGGACCTTAATCCCATTGAGAACTTGTGGTCAATCCACAAACAAAAACCCACAAATTCTGACAAATTCCAAGCATTGATTATGCGAGAATGGGCAGCCATCAGCCAGGATGTGGACCAGAAGTTAATTGACAGCATGCCAGGGCGGATTGCAGAGGTCTTGAAAAAGAAGGGTCAACACTGCAAATATTGAGTCTTTGCAGCAACTTCATGTAATTGTCAATAAAAGCCTTTGACACTTATGAAATGCTTGTAATTATACTTCAGTATTCCATAGTAACATCTGACAAAAATATCTAAAGACACCGAGGCAGCAGACTTAGTGAAAAATATTATTTGTGTCATTCTCAAAACCTTTGGCCACGACTGTACTGTATATTATTTTATTTATATTGACACTCTGATATTACTACTATGCAGGTAACCATTTGGCTGTACCGTTTACACCTTCTGTAGTGACCCATCCACATAGCAAGACTTAGAAAAGTATTGATGTCGTCGTAACATGATTTTGTGACGTATCACAACAATATCATGTGACCGTATCAGTGTCCACCACATAAATATATGGCGCATGCATCTGTTTGTACTGTACATGTGCACCTCACTCTGGTTTCAACTCAGGTTGCATGGCCTTACCTTAGTATTCCATACATATGTGATACATGCATGTGTAAGAGTATATAAAGTATGCTAATGTACTGGTCTGAAGGCATTTGGGCAGTGGTGTAAAAATACTTTAATGTACTATTTAAGTATTTTTGGGGGGTGTCTGTACATTACTTTACTATTTATATTTTTGGCTACTTCTACTTCACTACATTCTGAAATAAAATAATGTACTTTTTACTCCATTTTCCCTGACGCCCACAAAATCTAAATTCTGTTGCCTAAAGATAATCTAGTAGATGCAATATGTCCTACTCATTCCTCTCATTAGGTGTTATTGTTAGTTACTGTACAACTAGGCCATCTTGTCATTTAGGAGACCTTGAAATTTCAAAGCGTCTTCTGCAGAAAATAAACAACTTGACTGGACTCCCATAAGCTCCTCTTCCTATTCCCAAAGCTATGCCGGGTCAATAGACTTGCTTATGAATAAGCTTGTTAAAAAAATACACGTATTCCCTTGAGGAAAGCAGCTGCATTTTTTTGTTTTCTGCAAGGACTCTTTTGGGAATCAATCCCGTATCGATGTATTGAGTTATACTGTCTCTGTGCTTCTAATGGAGGGAGCACTATGTCCAGCCTCTGAGACATGTTAATGATGATGGCCTTCCCTGAGAGGGGTAGATCACTGGGCCATTGAAGGGCCATATCCATTTTTCTCTAATGCTTTAATGCAACCGCTGGCCCTTTATGGAGCCAGAGGCTCTTTTAGTCATACACCAAAATAAAGTTAAACTAAGCACTCCAGATTTTGAATTTGAAGAGTGAATGAGTGATGTTGGCCTCTGTCCAGGTGTCCTATAATGTAGTGATTTCACTCTCTGCCATTTTGTATGGGCGCTTCATCCCATCCATCACCAGAGTTCTGTTCTAGAAATGTCCTGCTATGTTATTGTGTGGGAGCGTTCCTTCGGTTCTGTGTTCTATTGGTTCATATAGGATTTCTCTCCCCTTAATGCATGGCCTAAAATAGGGAAATGGTTAAGGCCTAGCCTACTTTACGAGATGTACCAGCCCATCTTGACAAGGCGTTAAGGCCATTGTCAAGTTGTCTAGGTGTTATAATTATTTCAGCTCTGCCCAAACTTGAAAACGGCTTGCTCAACACCTGAAGGATGCAAAGGGACTCCTTCCTTTTTTGTGTTTTAATTATTGTATTGATGCCATTTGTTGAATATGTTGAAACAGTTGATTTGTTGAATAGAGTAGTTGAATGACAGGGGAATAGGAATAGGTTGATAACCTTATACAGAGAATAAACATGTATTATTTTACACAATAAACAATGCATGACACCGCAACAAAGCATGGCTTTGAATAAAGTAAACATTTAAACAATTTAATCTAGTACTTCAAGCAATTACTTCTGTTGTCAGAAAATATCCACAAAAAAGAAGTCCCCACTCCTACCAGAGTTAAACATGTAAATTGTGCTAAGCACTGGCTGTAACATAAATCATTCCAAACATTACATACCAGTTGCGTCTTTTAGGGTTGAACAATGAGCTGTTTGTATGTTGAGGACCCAAGCAAAGCTAAGCCCAAACATTTTATACCCATGCTTATCTGCCAGGTGCGCATGTAAAAGTAGTCCCTCCAGAAATCCTGGCTCAATTTTTTTAGTTCCATCCGTGTTTTGTGTTATCTGCCCTCTTGAGGCCTGGAGTTCTTTAAAGGAAGAGCTGCCATTGTGCTCATGTTTTGAGTGTTCTGTTTTTTTGACGCAACAGCCATTTTGTGGAATAGCAGAGATTTGTCCGTAGAGGCCCGAGACAGTATTGTGTCGAGGCACAGATCTGGGGGAAAGCTACCAAAAATTGTCACGGTGGCCTCCATCATTCTTACATGGTACAAGTTTGGAACCACCAAGACTCTTCCTAGAGCTGTCCACCTGGCCAAACTGAGCAGCCAGTGGAGAAGGGCCTTGGTCAGGGAGGTGACCAAGAACCCAATGGTCACTCTGACAGAGCTCCAGAGTTCCTCTGTGGAGATGGTTATTCTTCTGGAAGGTTCTCCCATCTCTGTAGCACTCTCACAAAAACCTGTGTTTGCTGCACTACTGCCAATTTGTTCCTTTTGAAAGTAAGAGCTGAGTGTGCTTCGGCGTCTGCTGAATGCCATATAGAGAAAGGAATTCTGATGTATGAGCAATTTGCTATCACCCTTGGTACCCTGGCATTGTCCTTCCACGCCACTCAGTCCTTGACGGTGCAGCTGCACAATTTGATGCAGCTTCTGCCACAGCACTGTCCTCTGTCTGCCTTTTTGTATGAGTACAGACGGTCACCTTGAGTGCTCCACAGCAGTGGTTCTCAACGAGGGGTACTTGGCCTATCCAAATCAAATTTTATTGGTCACATACACATGGTTAGCAGTTGTTAATTCGAGTGTATAGAAATGCTTGTGCTTCTAGTTCCGACAGTGCAGTAATATCTAACAAGTTCACAACTACAACAAGTGTAAAGGGATGAATAAGAATATGTACTTAAATATATGGATGAGCGATGGCCATGCTGCATAGGCAAGATGGTATAGATTACACTATATACATATGAGATGAGTAATGTAGGGTATGTAATCATTATATAAAGTGCATTGTTTAAAGTGACTAGTGGTACATTTATTACATCCAATTATTAAAGTGGCTAGAGATTTAATAGTACCTGTTTTTCAGTCTTTCTGTTCCAGCTTTGATGCACCTGTACTGACCTCGCCTTCTGGATGATAGCGGGGTGACCAGGCAGTGGCTTGGGTGGTTGTTGTCCTTGATGATCTTTTTGGCCTTCATGTGACATCGGGTGATGGAGATGTCCTGGAGGGCAGGTAGTTTGCCCCCGGTGATGCGTTGTGCAAACCTTATGGATGTGGGCAGAGCAGTTGCTGTACCAGGCGGCGATACAGCTCGACAGGATGCTCTCGAATTTGCATCTGTAGAAGTTTGAGTGTTTTCGGTGACGAGACAAATTTCTTCAGCCTCCTGAGGTTGAAGAGGCGCTATTGCGCCTTCTTCACCACACATTTCAGTTTGTCCGTGATGTGTATGCTGAATAACTTAAAACGTTCCACCTTCTCCACTACTGTCCCGTTGATGTGGATAGGGGGTGCTCCCTCTGCTGTTTCCTGAAGTCCATGATCATCTCCTTTGTTTTGTTGACATTGAGTGAGGTTATTTTCCTGACACCACACTCCGAGGGCCCGCACCACCTCCCTCACCACCGTCTTGTCGTTGTTGGTAATCAAGCCTACCACTGTTGTGTCGTCTGCAAACTTGATGATTGAGACAGCAAGGAGTCATCATATCAGGTAGTCCTGGGGCATGGTCCTAGGGCTCAGGTCCTCCGAGAGAGAGAAGGAGAGAATTAATGTAAATGTAAAATTAGAGAACGCACACTTAGATTCACACAGGACACCGAATTGGACAGGAGAAGTACTCCAGATATAACAAACTGACCCCAGCCCCCCGACACATAAACTACTGCAGCATAAATACTGGAGGCTGAGACAGGAGGGGTCAGGAGACACTGTGGCCCCATCCGAGGACACCCCCGGACAGGGCCAAACAGGAAGGATATAACCCCACCCACTTTGCCAAAGCACAGCCCCCACACCACTAGAGGGATATCTTCAACCACCAACTTACAATCCTGAGACAAAGCTGAGTATACCCCGCAAAGATCTCCGCCATGGCACAACCCAAGGGGGGGTGCCAACCCAGACAGGATGACCACATCAGTGAATCAACCCATTCAGGTGACGCACCCCTTCCAGGGACGGCATGAGAGAGCCCCAGTAAGCCAGTGACTCAGCCCCTGTAATAGGGTTAGAGGCAGAGAATCCCAGTGGAAAGAGGGGAACCGGCCAGGCAGAGACAGCAAGGGTGGTTCGTTGCTCCAGAGCCTTTCCGTTCACCTTCCCACTCCTGGGCCAGACTACACTCAATCATATGACCCACTGAAGAGATGAGTCTTCAGTAAAGACTTAAAGGTTGAGACCGAGTTTGTCTCTGACATGGGTAGGCAGACCGTTCCATAAAAATGGAGCTCTATAGGAGAAAGCCCTGCCTCCAGCTGTTTGCTTAGAAATTCTAGGGGCAATTAGGAGGCCTGCGTCTTGTGACCGTAGCGTACGTGTAGGTATGTACGGCAGGACCAAATCAGAGAGATGGGTAGGAGCAAGCCCATGTAATGCTTTGTAGGTTAGCAGTAAAACCTTGAAATCAGCCCTTGCTTTGACAGGAAGCCAGTGTAGGGAGGCTAGCACTGGAGTAATATGATCAAATATTTTGGTTCTAGTCAGGATTCTAGAAGCCGTATTTAGCACTAACTGAAGTTTATTTATTGCTTTATCCGGGTAGCCGGAAGGTAGAGCATTGCAGTAGTCTAACCTAGAAGTGACAAAAGCATGGCTTAATTTTTCTGCATAATTTTTGGACAGAAAGTTTCTGACTTTTGCAATGTTACATAGATGGAAAAAAGCTGTCCTTGAAATGGTCTTGATATGTTCTTCAAAAGAGAGATCAGGGTCCAGAGTAACGCCGAGGTCCTTCAGTTTTATTTGAGACGACTGTACAACCATTAAGATTAATTGTCAGATTCAACAGAAGATCTCTTTGTTTCTTGGGACCTAGAACAAGCATCTCTGTTTTGTCCGAGTTTAAAAGTAGAAAGTTTGCAGCCATCCACTTCCTTATGTCTGAAACACATGCTTCTAGCAAGGGCAATTTTGGGGCTTCACCATGTTTCATTGAAATGTACAGCTGTGTGTCATCCGCATAGCAGTGAAAGTTAACATTATGTTTTCGAATAACATCCCCAAGAGGTAAAATATATAGTGAAAACAATAGTGGTCCTAAAACGGAACCTTGAGGAACACCGGAATTTACAGTTGATTTGTCAGAGGACAAACCATTCACAGAGACAAACTGATATCTTTCCGACAGATAAGATCTAAACCAGGCCAGAACTTGTCCGTGTAGACCAATTTGGGTTTCCAATCTCTCCAAAAGAATGTGGTGATCGATGGTATCAAAAGCAGCACTAAGGTCTAGGAGCACGAGGACAGATGCAGAGCCTCGGTCCGATGCCATTAAAATGTAATTTACCACCTTCACAAGTGCCGTCTCAGTGCTATGATGGGGTCTAAAACCAGACTGAAGCATTTTGTATACATTGTTTGTCTTCAGGAAGGCAGTGAGTTGCTGCGCAACAGCCTTTTCTAAGATTTTTGAGAGGAATGGAAGATTCGATATAGGCCGATAGTTTTTTATATTTTCTGGGTCAAGGTTTGGCTTTTTTAAGAGAGGCTTTATTACTGCCACTTTTAGTGAGTTTGGTACACATCCGGTGGATAGAGAGCCGTTTATTATGTTCAACATAGGAGGGCCAAGCACAGGAAGCAGCTCTTTCAGTAGTGTAGTTGGAATAGGGTCCAGTATGCAGCTTGAAGGTTTAGAGGCCATGATTATTTTCATCATTGTGTCAAGAGATATAGTACTAAAACACTTGAGCGTCTCTCTTGATCCTAGGTCCAGGCAGAGTTGTGCAGACTCAGGACAACTGAGCTTTGAAGGAATATGCAGATTTAAAGAGGAGTCTGTAATTTGCTTTCTAATAATCATAATTTTTTCCTCAAAGAAGTTCATGAATTTATCACTGCTAAAGTGAAAGTCATCCACTCTTGGGGGATGCTGCTTTTTAGTTAGCTTTGCGACAGTATCAAAAAGGAATTTTGGATTGTTCTTATTTTCCTCAATTATGTTAGAAAAATAGGATGATCGAGCAGCAGTAAGGGCTCTTCGGTACTGCACGGTACTGTCTTTCAAAGCTAGACGGAAGACTTCCAGTTTGGTGTGGCGCCATTTCCGTTCCAATTTTCTGGAAGCTTCCTTCAGAGCTCGGGTGTTTTCTGTGTACCAGGGAGCTAGTTTCTTATGAGAAATGTTTTTAGTTTTTAGGGGTGCAACTGCATCTAGGGTATTGCACAAGGTTAAATTGAGTTCCTCAGTTAGGTGGTTAACTGATTTTTGTCCTCTGGTGTCATTGGGTAGACAGAGGGAATCTGGAAGGACATCAAGGAATCTTTGTGTTTTCTGTGAATTTATAGCACGACTTTTGATGTTCCTTGGTTGGGGTCTGAGCAGATTATTTGTTGCAATTGCAAACGTAATAAAATGGTGGTCCGATAGTCCAGGATTATGAGGAAAAACATTAAGATCCACAACATTTATTCCATGGGACAAAACTAGGTCCAGCGTATGACTGTGACAGTGAGTGGGTCCAGAGACATGTTGGACAAAACCCACTGAGTCGATGATGGCTCCGAAAGCCTTTTGGAGTGGGTCTGTGGACTTTTCCATGTGAATATTAAAGTCACCAAAGATTAGAATATTATCTGCTATGACTACAAGGTCCGATAGGAATTCAGGGAACTCAGTGAGGAACGCTGTATATGGCCCAGAAGGTCTGTAAACAGTAGCTATAAAAAGTGATTGAGTAGGCTGCATAGATTTCATGACTAGAAGCTCAAAAGACGAAAACGTCTTTTTTTTTGTAAATTGAAATTTGCTATCGTAAATGTTAGCAACACCTCCGCCTTTGCGGGATGCACGGGGGATATGGTCACTAGTGTAGCCAGGAGGTGAGGCCTCATTTAACACAGTAATTTCATCAGGCTTAAGCCATGTTTCAGTCAGGCCAATCACATCAAGATTATGATCAGTGATTAGTTCATTGACTATAATTGCCTTTGAAGTAAGGGATCTAACATTAAGTAGCCATATTTTGAGATGTGAGGTATCATGATCTCTTTCAATAATGACAGGAATGGAGGTGGTCTTTATCCTAGTGAGATTGCTAAGGCGAACACCGCCATGTTTAGTTTTGCCCAACCTAGGTCGAGGCACAGACACGGTCTCAATGGTGATAGCTGAGCTGACTACACTGACTGTGCTAGTGGCAGACTCCACTATGCTGGCAGGCTGGCTAACAGCCTGCTGCCTGGCCTGCACCCTATTTCATTGTGGAGCTAGAGGAGTTAGAGCCCTGTCTATGTTGGTAGATAAGATGAGAGCACCCCTCCAGCTTGGATGGAGTCCATCACTCCTCAGCAGGTCAGGCTTGGTCCTGTTTGTGGGTGAGTCCCAGAAAGAGGGCCAATTATCTACAAATTCTAACTTTTGGGAGGGGCAGAAAACAGTTTTCAACCAGCGATTGAGTTGTGAGACTCTGCTGTAGAGCTCATCACTCCCCCTAACTGGGAGGGGGCCAGAGACAATTACTCGATGCCGACACATCTTTCTAGCTGATTTACACGCTGAAGCTATGTTGCGCTTGGTAATCTCTGACTGTTTCATCCTAACATCTTTGGTGCCGACGTGGATAACAATATCTCTATACTCTCTACACTCGCCAGTTTTAGCTTTAGCCAGCACCATCTTCAGATTAGCCTTAACGTCGGTAGCCCTGCCCCCTGGTAAACAGTGTATGATCGCTGGATGATTCGTTTTAAGTCTAATACTGCGGGTAATGGAGTCGCCAATGACTAGAGTTTTCAATTTGTCAGAGCTAATGGTGGGAAGCTTCGGCGTCTCAGACCCCGTAACGGGAGGAGTAGAGACCAGAGAAGGCTCGGCCTCTGACTCGCTGCTTAATGGGGAAAACCGGTTGAAAGTTTCTGTCGGCTGAATGAGCGACACCGGTTGAGCGTTCCTACAGTATTTCCTTCCAGAAACCGTGAGAAAGTTGTCCGGCTGCGGGGACTGTGCCAGGGGATTTATACTACTATCTGTACTTACTGGTGGCACATACGCTGTTTCATCCTTTCCTACACTGAAATTACCCTTGCCTAAAGATTGCGTCTGAAGCCGGGCTTGTAGCACAGCTATCCTCGCCGTAAGGTGAGTACAGCGACTGCAATTAGAAGGCATCATGTTAATGTTACTACTTAGCTTCGGCTGTTGGAGATCCTGACGATTCGTGTCCAGATAAAGCGTCTGGAGTGAAAATGTTGGGGGGGGGGGGGGGGGGAATATATATATATATATATATATATATATATATATATAACAGTAATTAAAAAGTAAAAACCGTAAAGTTGTCAGGTAGCAAAATAGGTTGGCAACAAAAACGCACAGCAAATCGAAAACAAGTCTGCAAGTTGTGACCGGAAATGACGTCAAAATGTAGTAAATTAACTTCATTCTTAAATAGGTATTCCTTTTGTCCAGGTGGGTTAGGGCAGTGTGCATTGTGATTACGTCGTCTGTGGACCTATTGTGGTGGTAGGCAAATTGGAGTGTGTCTAGGGTATCAGATAGGGTGGAGGTGATATGATCCTTGACTAGTCTCTCAAAGCACTTCATGATGACAGAAGTGAGTGCTGCGGGGCAATAGTTGTTTAGCTCAGTTACCATAGCTTTCTTGGGGACAAGAACAATGGTGGCCCTCTTGAAGCATGTGTGCACAGCAGACTGGGATAGATTATGTCTGTAAACACCAGCCAGCTGGTCTGCGCATGCTCTGAGGATGCGGCTAGGGACACCGACTGGACCAGCAGCCTTGTGAGGGTTTACATGTTGGCCACGGTGAAGGAGAGCCCACAAGTTTTGGTAGCGGGCCGTGTCAGTGGCACTGTATTGTCCTGTATTTGCCTGGGAACAAGACGTCATTGTCTGCGACGGGGCTGGTTTTCTTTTTGTAATCCGTGATTGACTGTAGATCCTGTCACATACGTCTCGTGTTTGAGCCGTTGAATTGCGACTCTACTTTGTCTCTCTACTGATGCTTAGCTTGTTTGATTGCCTTGCGGAGGGAGTAGCTACACTGTTTTTATTCGTCATGTTTCCGGTCGCCTTGCCAGGATTTAAAAGCAGTGGTTCGCACTTTTTGTGCATATGCTGCTATCAATCTGCGGTTTCTGGTTAGGAAAGGTTTTTTATAGTAACTGTAGATACATCACCGATGCACTTGCTAATAAACTTGCTCACCGAGTCAGCGTAGCCTCAGACAACAACATTGATGTATATCTGGAACATATCCCAGTCCACGTGATCGAAGCAATCTTGAAGCGTGGAATCCGATTGGTCGGACCAGCGTTGAACAGACCTGAGCGTGGGAGCTTCCTGTTTTAGTGTCTGTCTATAGGCTGGGAGCAACAATATGGAGTCGTGGTCAGCTTTTCCGAAGGGAGGGTGGGGGAGGGCCTTATATGCGTTGTGGAAGTTAGAATAACAGTTGTCTAGGGTTTTGCCAGCCCTGGTAGCACAATCGATATGCTGATAGAATTTGGGGAGCCTTGTTTTCAGATTAGCCTTGTTAATATCCCCGGCTACAATAAATGCAGCGTGTCTAGAGTGCGCCATGTTTCCGTGAAACAAAGAAGGTTACAGTCTTGGATGTCTCTCTGGAATGCTATCCTTGCTTGGATTTCGTCTACCTTGTTGTCAAGAGACTGGACATTGGCAAGTAGTATACTCTGACCAGAAGACTGCTCCGTCTGCCCCTTCTTTGGCATTGTTGTTCTGGGTCGCCTACTGGGATCAGATCCATTATCCTGGGTGGTGGTCCGAACAGTGGATCTTCATCGGAAAAGTAGAGGTGGAGGGTCCGTCATGGTCTGGGGCGGTGTGTCACAGCATCAATGGACTGTGTCTGCAATGACAACAAGCTATCTCAACGCTGTGCGTCACAGGGAAGACATCGTCCTCCCTCACATGGTACCCTTCCTGCAGGCTCATCCTGACATGACCCTCCAGCATGACAATCCCACCACGCACAGAATGAGCAGTTATGGCTGATATCCTGCAAGACAGGAATGTCAGTGTTCTGCCATGGCCAGCGAAAAGCCCAGATCTCAATCCCATTTAGCATGTCTGGGACCTGTTGGGTTGGAGTCCATGAGGAGGAGATGCACTGCAGTACTTAATGCAGCTGGTGGCCACACCAGATACTGACTGTTACTTTTGATTTTGACCCCCACTGTTGTTCACGGACACATTATTCCATTTCTATTCGTCACATGTCTGTAGAACTTGTTCAGTTTGTTTCAGTTGTTGAATCTTATGTTCATACAAATATTTACACATGTTAAGTTTGCTGAAAATCAACGCAGTTGACAGTGAGAGGACGTTTCTTTTTTTGCTGAGTTTATGATGGTAAATGTTTAACACTATGATAAATAATTATGTTCTGAACTGCTAATAAGTTATGTGTTTCAAGGCTGCTAGTTGGTAGCTAGTGGGTGTAAGCCAGCAGGGTCGTAAAGGGCTCTATACTAAAATGCTGCACTCTGAATGTGATACTTATTTGTGACTCACCACCTGGATTTGGTCTTATGTATCAACATTTGTAATTGTGTAGAGACTCAGAGCTACAAAATGGTATATCATACACTGCATTTGAGGAACAATGGGAAAGTAATTCTGCTTTGACAGTTGATTTAACCTTGTAAACTGACTTTTGAGGAAATTACTTTTGAGGAAATGGCCTTTGAATGTTTTGGTATCTTGTGTAGAGCTCTCTTCTTTGTCTACACCCATTCAGCATCGTTCACACCCTCTTAAGCTTTAGCCCCACCCATCTCGTTTCGCTCTCGGACTGCACACTTGCTCTGGCCGATTATTTGTTGATAACAGCCTAACCAGCCCTGCTGGCAACAATTTCATTACTCTTTTTTGACGACGTTTTCTGACACTGGTCATATTCAACACGTGTTGTACATTTTAGCTTAAGACATGTAGCTAGGTAAACAACGTGTAAGATAACACACGTCACATAACGTTAGCTAACAAGCCAGCCAGCTAACGTTAGCTAGTTAAACTACAATGAACATTGTGCCAAATCATGTTGTTACTACCCTCCATAAAAATGCTGGGAGCTAACCAACCAGGTTCAATGTTAGCTAGCTAACATTAGACTTTAATTAGCAAACGGCTCTGAGATACGAATAATAATGTCATACACGTAACGTTAGCTAGGGAGCCAGCCAGCTAATGTTAGTTAGCTAGCTAACAGTAAACTTTAGCTTAAGACATGTAGCTAGCTAGCTAGCTAGGTAAACATTGAACCTAGTTACATAAACAACGTTTTTAAGATCACACGTCAAGTAGGTTAGCTAACGAGCCAGCCAGCCAACGTTAGCTTGTTAAACAATCAACATAGTGCCAAATCATGTCGTTACTACCCTGCATGAATCTGCGGGGAGCTCAGCGACCAGGTTCAATGTTAGCTAGTTAACATTAGGCTCTAACTAGCAAAGCAAATGGTTCTGGGATACGAATGTCATACACGTTAGCTATCTAGACCATCATCATGCATGATGGACTCGTCTCCCTGTCACGGATGGCATGCCACGGTTGCCCTTAGTTTGAAGATGTAATCCGGAGACAGGTGTTTTCTCCATCTATTTAGCTATCGTACTCTAATTCCACTGATTTCAAACCTCTATCCTCCAGAAAGTGGAGAGCAACACTTATGCAGCTCCACTACACGATACATTAAAAAAAATCTGCGCTCAACAGGATTACCAACACAGACTGACCAGCTCAAATAGACAGAAGCCCTCTATATGGCAGACCAATCTGAACTCCTTTCTCGGCATGTCCAGCCCACTCATTATCTCAGCCAATCATGGCTAGTGGAAAGGTTGCTTACTTTTTCTGTGGCTTAACCAACAAGGCTCGTAATTTAACAATTGTATTCGTATTTACAGGTGGAATACAAGTTTATCAAGGCACATGAAAGTTCACATGTTCCAGAAGGCATTTCTTCCAAAACAACAACAAAAAACATTCAAATGGCTCTCCTGTGAAGTTGTGACTTGCGACATACTTTTTTTTTTGCTGATCAAGAATAAGGAAATCCCAGGATATGGTCAGATGATTAGTTAGCTTTATTCAGAGTGCCAAATATTTTTCCAAAAGCAATTGGACTTGGTATGATGTGGGTCTTTACCGTCTTATGTGGACAGTAGCTTCACTCCTGCTCGTTTAGTGCTCTCTCTACATCACTTTTCTGAACGCTTTTTCCGAAATGACTTCGGTCAAATATACATTTCTACCAAAATACAAATGTAAAGTGATTTGTCGTATTGAGACTTTTAGTTGGAATGATAATAAAGATCAGAATGTTTAACAGCAACCTAATTCTGAAATCTTCCCTTCAAAGCTGTAACTTTTGGACAACCTGACTAAATTCACGTCGAAATGGGAGTTATTGATCTGTCATTCGCATTGAAAGTGAGTCTAAGAAGCAGTATATCTGTTCTAATGTGTGCTATTTCTATGCGTTTTGTTTTTGCATCTTTTTCCTTTTGGTTTTGTACACCAACTTCAAACAGCTGAAAAAAATAAATAATTCTACACTAATGGTTTTGTCACAAACTGAAATTAGGCGAACCATTAGAATTTTAGCAACAAGGAAATGGTGGAGCGATTTTTGCATAGTGCAACACTTAAAGTAAAAAGGATTCTTTTTAATAATAAATGTCAAGATTGTAGCTAGAAACAAAACACTCACAAAATGTTGTGGTGCTACTCTACTCTCATTGGCACATTTTTCTCTCGCTTGAACTTGGTGGCATTAGAACATCGCGGCCCCGCCCAACCGTGGGGAAAACAACTTGTGCTTACCTATGTTACTTCATTGGCTCACAGCAACAACAAAAATTGTTGGTTTGCTTGCTATAGTCAATTACAAAACGATACTGAACAAAAATATAAACGCAACATGCAACAATTTAAAAGATTTTATGGAAATCAGTCAATTGAAATAAATGTATTATGCCCTAGTCTATGGATTTCACATGAATGGGAATACAGATATCTATCTGTTGGTAACAGGTACCTTTTTAAAATAAACAAGTAGGGGCCTGAATCAGAAAACAAGTCTGTATCTGGTGTGACCAGCATGTGCCTCCATGCAGCGCGACACATTGGCTTCACGTAAAGTTGATCAAGATGTTGATTGTAGCCTGTGGAATGTTATCCCACTTCTCTGAAGTTGCTTGATATTGGCGGGAACTGGAACAAAAGTTTGTGCACGTCTATTCAGAGCATCCCGAACATGCTCAATGGGTGACATGTCTGGTGAGAATGCAGGCCATGGAAGAACAGCAACATTTTCAGCTTCCAGAAATTGCTCACAGATCATTGCAACATGGGACCAAGTATTATCATGCTGAAACATGAGGTGATGGAGGGGGATGAATGCTGCGATAATGGGGCTCAGGATCTCATCACTGTATCTCTTTGCATTCAAATTGCCATTGATAACATGCAGTTGTGTTCGTTGTCCGTAGCTTATGCCTGCCCATACCATAACCCCACCTCCACCGCTGGGTACTCTATTCACAATGTTGACATCAGAAAACCACTCACCCACACGACACCATACACGTGGTCTGCTGTTGTGAGGCTTGGTTGGACGTACTGCCAAATTCTCTAAAACAACTTTGGAAGCTGCCTAAGGTGTAGAAATTAACATTTAAAAATGGCAACCGCGCTGGTGGACATTCCTGCAGTCAGCATTCCAATTGCATGCCCCCTCAACATGGGAAATCTGTGGTGTTGTGTTACAAAACTGCATGTTTTAGAGTGACCCTTTATTTTCCCCAACACAAGGTGCACCTGTGTAATGTTCGTGTTGTTTTTAATCAGCTTATTGATATGCCACACCTGTCAAAGGAGAAATGCTCACTAACAGGGATGTAAACAAATTGGTTCACAACATTTGAAAAAAAAAAAAGCTTTTTGTGAGTATGGAACATTTCTGGAATATGTTTTTTCAGCTCATGAAACATCGGACCAGTGCTTTACGGTTTTTTATTTATATGTTTGTTCCATTCTGCATTTTAAGAAAAGTATAACATGTCTAAAGATCACTTTTCAACATTGCCTGGTACTGAGCGTTCTCACTACATGGAAAAACGTAATGTTATAGGTCTTCCCTCATGCCCCTTTTCATGACTGTGCTAGCAGCCACGTGAGTTAGTGATAGCTTGCTAACGTTGCCAACTGGAACATTTAGCTAGCCAAGACCAACAACGCAAACAGACCATACCACGACATATAGTGAGTGGAGTTACAAACGGACTATACTAAACAAGTAAAATGTCTTCCCTGTGGTGAAATGTTTTCTACACACACACAGTTATATGTAGCCTACTTGGACACCGAGCCCCCACATTTCCCTCTCTCCCACACTGAATAGCCTGAAGCTATAGCGCTCTTCTCGCATGCTCTATTTCCTATGTTGGATTATTGGGAACCGTAGGTCAGGATTTTTGGTTACATGTACATTGAACAACAATGCAGCTTTTCGTCACATTTAGTTATTTCTGTATAACAAATAATTGACAATGAAGTTGGCTCTTTTACAATGGGCATCAGTGGGGAAGAATGTTTGTTTTCCCCAATTTGTGGGTGTGGTCAATTCCCCTCGACCAATAAAATGGCAGTACAATTTTTGCTCATACTTAGATGTGACGAAGACCAATGTTGATGGTCAGACAGGGAATAAGATGCCAGCACGGTGGAATTGTTTTCTTTGAAACAAAACCCTACATTTCCCAATTCAAGTTTCTCAATTCTGATTATACTGAACTTAAATGATCCAATACTGTCTTCCAGTATAAAAAACATAAGAAGCCCTAGTCACTGCTATATGGTTTTGTTTCAATGTTTATACATGTGAAGTTCCTCATCACTGCCTGGGTATATCATGTTGAGTAAAAACGGAGGCAAGAGCGCTACATGTGCTCACTGATGCATACCCTTTCAGGTTACGTCTCTCCAGCTTTAATTTCCAAGAGTTATGGCCTTTCATGTTTTATGACTTCACTCAGTAACATTGGCTTTTTTTCATTTTCACAATGGCAATGAATGAGACCTGGCTCCCGTAGTGCATTTTTTTTCTCCTTTTCGTCTTCTGTTTCTAAGGCCTATTCATAAAAAAAATCGTCTGTCGGCCTACTTTCTCTTTTTCTACATCAGTGGATAGATGTGTGTGTGTGTGTGCATTTGATCTATGTGAGGGGAGTAGTGTATGCATGTGATGTGTTTGTGCCCTAAGTGTGATTTTTCTTTTGCCTCTCACTCAAACCCGTGTCATTTTTGTCTTATGTTGCACCTACCCCATATTTTCTAGGAATATTCTAAACATGTTACTAAATATATTCTGAGTATTTTCAGATGTCATTATCAACAAAGTACAGTAAATGTAAAGCACATGAAATCAACCCTGTAATGTTTGGATTCAGTCTTCTCAGGTTAACTGTTGTGTCCTCAACTTTAGTCAAAAATGTTCCCATTATCTCCAAACTGTTCCCTTTTCAATTGCTACCATGCGTATGCATTTCATATTTATTCTGTAAAATGCATTTCAATTTAGCCCTTTCCATATAGGCCAGTTCCCATGAGTGTAGGGTTAATAGCACTGGGTAGGTAGTCTCCAGAGCGCTAATGAAGATAATTACTGTAGAACGAGTGTCTCTGGGGAGGGCAGCCTCCTGCCAGCCACTCCTTACTGCTATCTCTCTCCTGGTGCTGGCCTGCAGCGCATGCACGACTCACTACCCTAGCCACGCTAGCTTCTCCGTCATGTGTGTACTTAGCAAGCGATCTAGCAAGCAAGGTATCAACAGCCAATCCTATACGGTCTGGAAGCTATAGTGAGCTTTGATTAGTGCACAGCGATATCGCAGAGTATGTATAAAGTTAAGCTTTTCCCAAAGTAGGTCCCACACTGTCCCCGCTCCCTCGCCGCTGCTCGTATCGGCCAATGGTCCTCCCGCACGCCCCAATGTGCTCTGTGGATCTTGGCCATTAATCTTGAGTTAGTAATGACTTAACCTTGACTCAGTAGTGACTTGACTTCGCTGTGACTTTTCCATGACTTACAGCACTTTACTCCAAAAAGAGTCGAACAGGAAATTAAATAAAGTGAAAGAGAATCCTGTGAAAGTACATACTGTATGTGCCTGAAAATACTTTCAAAGGAGAATGGGAATGGCAAGCAAACTATGGAAATGCAATTTAAACCACAATCACTGTGTTTTCTCTCTCGCTGGGGCTTCAAGAGTTCAAATGTTGGCACTGTAGTACTTCCTATGACAAATCACAAGCTAATCATGTGTCCCTGCATGTTGTCCCTTTTGTGGTGAAAGAAACGCACAGAAATAACTGCATTTAGGCAGAGAGAAGAGGCAATGGGATAAAAGGGCTATTTGTGAGAGTGCCAGGGTAAAGCGTGGCTTTAGACTTTCCTTGGTATAACCGTGGTTATACAGACCGGTATGTGGATGTTAGTGTACTGGGGAATAAAGTGCTGTGGGGTTGTCTCACTCCTCTATTGTTTGGTGCAAGCAAACTGTCAGCGCCTGGAGGGACACCGCCAGCCTCACTTCCTATTCAGCAGCTGTTATTTTGGGATCTTTTTCTCCCTCTTTGGTGGGAGAGACTAACCATCCCTAATCGCTCTGAAGTGTGTTTTCTGCTCCCCCTCTCCAACTGTTCGCCAGGTACACGACAGCTGCTTTATTTATGCTGGTGTTTTTCAGGTTGCCTGGAATTAAAAGGAGTAACAAAGTCACCTTTTTCTCCTCGGTAGACTTTGTCAGAGCTTGTCAGGTCAGATTTAATATTAAGCTCCACTGGTTTTATTACCCCAAACTCATGCTCGCCTGTTAATGATCTACTCACAGATGTGAGAGCTCTCAAGGCAACGTTGGATCTGAAATGTAACCCATTCCATCCTAAAGATGTCTCCTTTCTGTTGAGTCCTCAGAGACCCAACACCACTTCTCCTTTTACAATGTTATTATTTTAAGAGGCAGGTGTTATTATGCTGAAACACTGTAGGCTAGTTCTTACTTCATAACACTCAGCGTGGGCTGTGAATTACTAGCGACCTCACAATACGATATCACAATACTTAGATAAGGTACTGATACAATATGTATTGGGATTCTCACAATTCCATACTGTATGTATTGCAATTTGATACTGTGATTTAAAAAGAAATCTGTTTTTTATTTTGTTTATTACGATTCGATGTTCCAAACATATTGCTCACGACATGTCTGCTGCCGAGAGACGAGAGGGAATGAGAAAACGAGTTCTGATGGAAATTAAAGTGCCGGAAAAGAAATGTTCTCCTTACTTAAAATTAAGATGGAGGACAATCTATAAAAACACAAACACTGGAGTTTTGGTGCAGGCACAGCCGACTAGCTCAAAAATATATTGTGGTATTGTCAAAAATAATATTGCAATATCGTGTAAAAGAAATATCCCAAATATGTTGCCGAACTGTATACATTCTTTTTCTCCAACACGAGTGTGCACTTGTTATAAAATATGTGTATGTATTGAAGTTCAGGTGAGATATTATTTAAAATGCCACTCTCACATCTGAACTTCAACACACGCACCTACCACACACACATAGCCAGTGTTCAGAGTTTAGACTAGAAGGTGACTAAGAGGAGGGAAGTCCATGGAGTCCCAGAAAGAAACTCACACTTTGTGCCAATAAGTAAAGTACAGGGAACTTGTTTCTGTTTGCCTCATGGAGCTTTGGAACATGTTCCTTTAAAGTGAAGTCGACATGAGAGAGAGAATGCAGTGTGTTAGCTTTTTAAACAAGGACATAGGCCAGACAGTCACAACACACAACTCACCCACTAACACGCAACACTGCCTCCACTCACTTATAACATGCAACACCTAACACTACTAGATGAGGAACAAACCATCAGAGTGAATACTGGTTGTTACTGTGTTTCTAAAAAAGACCCCAGAGAAGTTTCACGAGAGGGTCAGCTCTGAGCTCAGTCTGTGGCTTTGAATAACTTAAGCGTGGGTAAATGCGTTGCCCAAAGTAGGACAACAGAAGGGTTTTGAATGGAAGCAGTGGACACGAAAAGCAATTCATATTATATCTGGTGCCCTGCCATTGAACTGTTCTACTCCAGTGAGACAGACCGTCTGGCCATTATGACTGTAGGATGGCGCAAGTGTGCCACTGCCATGGGGACTGATGTCATTTTGTCACCCTAGAACTTCAGACACCCCCTTCAAAGAAAACAGGCCTACTTGTGGAAGACGATTCCTTCCAGGCAGAGCCACAGGACCCGCATATGCCCCTCATTATTCAGTGGGAAGGGAGACGAATCAGCATACTGTAGTAGGCCTAGACCGCTTCCTATGGACGCTGGGCGTTTCTGCTCTAATGACGTCTCCACTGCGCCTTACCTGGAAGGGGGTGGCAGTGAACAATGCATGCAATACAATACCCCCCCCTGTGGTTTACATATCTTTCCACACTAAAAAGTATTGTGAAATACTGAATATGAATACTGTGAAATTCTGAATATGATAATAATGCTATTTTAGTTTAAGAGCTGTTTGAAAAGACGGCCTGAAATATCAGCCTTGGTGGGATGACGTTTTGGCCTTCCATGGTAACATCACCATGCGGTAAATTAGTTAATAGTCCAATAACAAAGAGTTTCAAACCTCTCTGCCAATAACAGACCATTTTCAGTTTCCCCCTGACCACTCCCACCCAGACAGTCCTAGCAAAATTCTTGCTTTAGAAATTGCCCTTTTGCTAAGAAGCTTATTTTGTTTATTTCTGACCATTTTAATTGAGTAAGGTACTTAAGGTAAGGTACTTAATTGTTACGCAGAAATGATTTGATAAGAGATAAAAATGGATGCATTGGACCTTTTTTTAAACACGATTCATTCTTTAGAAAGTCGTTTGGTCTATGTACAATGTACTTCTTATGAATGCACATACTATTTTCTTCATAAACTACTTAAAACTAATTGAATGGATGACTAGAAAGGTATATTTGAACACATTGATTTAAATAAGTCTTACTATGGGCTATTGTTGCACATTTTGGAGAATAGAGGTGGAAACTTTCCATGGGAATTAACGGGAATATATGGGAATTAACGAGAATCTATGCAAATTAATATTAATACCATTTAAATGTGATGTTTTTTTGCATTGGATATATTTACCATATCATATGGAGACAGTAGTAGACATATTTGCTAATTATTAAATCCTTCCAATAGAAAAAAACAACTTTTAGTTTAATTAAATAAGTTGACTCTTCAAATGGTATGATTTCACTGAACAAAAAAAGTGAATATTGAATGATCCCCCAATGATCCATCGCATCTCCCAAAAACGTTTTCAACATACATCTGTAAAATGATAGTCTAGAAACTAAAGGGGAAAGAGCCTCAGATCCACCAAGTCCCTTCCACCAGGTGGCTGATGAGATATGTTGAAACGACTGCCATATTGCATATCCATCCCAAAGCCCTTGCTTGGAAGTGTACTTCGCCTGACTGCCAAGAACCTTGCCATCATCCAGACCAAGGTGGCGAGACACGGTGGAGATGACACCATAGGCCTTGTTGATCTCTGCACCAGACAGGATGCTCTTGCCAGCATACTTGGGGTCCAACATGTACGCTGCGACGTGTATGTGCTTCAGGAAGAAGTGTTCACACATTTTGATGTATTTCAGAACTGAAGTTTCCACTGCTTGAAGCAACATTGAAAAACAAGGGCAGTACGGATTTCTTCTTACATCTGCAAGCAGAGTGTGGTCATCAGGCAGGATGGCATTGTCTCCCTCATTCCTTGCGATGGCTGTTGCTGTAGGTTTCAGGAGTTTCAGGCTGCTTACCACTCTCTCCCAGGAGGTTTCTCTTGATGGGGATGTACATATTGGCAGACTGTGATATGGCCAATTCTTGGAGAGACTCCTTCCCCTCCAGGAGATGACAACATGATGACAATACCACCCCAACGGGTGTTGCTGGGCAGCTTCAATGTGGTGCCCTTATTCTTCTCATGTGGCTGTAACTTGATGACTCTTCACATGCCTAACCATTTCCTTGGCTCTCTTGTAGAGTGTATCCATTGTTTTCAGTGCCATGATGTCCTTGAGAAGCAGATTCAATGCATGAGCAGCACAGCCAATGGGTGTGATGTGAGGGTAGGACTCCTCCACTTTAGACCAAGCAGCCTTCATGGTCGCAGAATTGTCTGTCACTAGTGCAAATACCTTCTGTGGTCCAATGTAATTAATGACTGCCTTCAGCTCATCTGCAATGTAGAGACCGGTGTGTCTGTTGTCCCTTGTGTCTGTGCTCTTGTAGAATACTAGTTGAGGGCTGGAGATGTAGTTAATTATTCCTTGCACACAAACAATCGACCACCCATCAGAGATGATTGCAATACAGTCTGCTTTCTCTATGCTTTCTTGACCTTCACTTGAACTCTGTTGAACTCTGCATCCAGCAAATGAGTAGATAAAGCATGTCTGGTTGGAGGGGTGTATGCTGGGCGAAGAACATTCAGAAATCTCTTCCAATACACATTGCCTGTGAGCATCAGAGGTGAACCAGTTTCATGAACAGCTCGAGCAAAACATTCTTCAGCAATTCTCTGACTACGTTCCTCCATTGAGTCAAAAATAATTCTGATTCCAGAAGGACCATGAGTTGTTGCTATCGATAAGGTGTCTGATTCATAATTTTCACCTCGAATAGAAGTAGAGGTACTTTTGTCGGAGGTTGCTTGTTGTGTGGGAACTTTATGCACTTGGTCAGATTCTGTATCTTTGTTGCATTCTTCTCATATGATTTTGCATAGTATTTGCAAATGTACACAGCTTTTCCTTCTACATTAGCTGCAGTGAAATGTCTCCACACATCAGATAGTGCCCTTGACATTTTCCTGTAAAGATTAGAGAAAAATGAGTAAAGAAACAAATACAATTCCATGTACAGATAAATAGTTAAGCAGCTAGATTAAACAACTCCTTTTGAAAATGAAATGTTTTGAAATGAAGCATGTATGGAAACAGGTGGCTTAACATTCCTCAGTTAGCAGGCTCAAACAAGCTAAAACCCACATGGTAGCAAAAACTAACTAGCAGAAATTGTTAACAAGTTAGAAATGATTTAAACAGATTTTGCTGTAGGCTACTATTTACTAGTTAACCCCACCCAGTATTGTAAGTTCAAACTTACCAGAAAGCATGTAGTCCTTGGCTCAGACAGTGTAGTTGGGTGGGCTCAATACCATATCATTACTGTGCAAGAGCTTGAGAATCAGCTGTACATGTGATGGAAGAGTGCACGGTGTATGCAGAGGATTGCAATTCCATTGAATTGGGGATAGTTTAACCAAAATTTGCCACAAGACCTAGAATTGCCTTATGTTTATCCCACAAAATGGTTCACCGTTATAAACTAACTAACTTTGAAGAATTTAAGCAAAATTCCCGGGCTTAATTTCCCTTGGTAAATTTCCATGAATTTCCTGGAAAGTTTACGACCCTTTGCAACCCTACTGTGGGCTAAGTTATTGATGTTCATACTGTCATGCAGCCTACTGTAGATATGTGTTATAGGAAGTGTGGGTTTGACCTTGTTGCCTTGCTTCCCCTGTGAGGTGAAGCTGGGTCAGAGTTCCTCCCTTCAGTTGGTCGTGGATGCCGTCGAGATGGCCTAGTGCTCTCAGCCCGTCTCCTCTCTTCTCTTCTCATGAATGATGGAAAGGCTCCCAGGCAGCTCTGTTTGAGAGTTAGTGCTTCGGTGTGGCCTTGTCAGACCCCTTGCACCACTAAGTCAGATGGCAGCAGCCCCTCCCCTTCCACTCCTCATCTGCATCAGCCTTCAGTCAACCCTTCCTTGTCAGGATTCATTTTTTAAAGGATGTCTGAAATATGGCTTGTTTGATCAGCCCCTCAGACTTTGTTACACTTGAGGAGGCCTTCATTATTCATCAGCGGGGCTTGTAGTGGATCACGACGGGATTACGCCTGCTGGAGTCACACACACGTTCTTAAGCAGGGATGGAATAAGAAAAGAGAAATTAATTATCATTTGCAAAATGCATTATCATGTGGCAAGTGACACTTTTTGCTTCTTGGAAGTACAATATCTTGAACTTGACTGCTGACAAGTAAAACATTTTGGGACTATCACCAGTGGACTAATGGGAATTTTTTGTTGTGCAAAATATAGTTTTTAAGTAGATTTTACTTTTAAGTCTTGGAAATTCGGCACAGTTTAATATATATATATTTGTTTTAGCATTCTGAATTTCCATTACGGCAATGGCTTTGTTTTCCTTAACAATGTTAGACTGACTGCAGTCGGGGTAATGTGCCCATCTGACAACACTGAGGGCGTTTAACCTTAACACAGGTGTCTCACAGTAAAACCTGTCTGTTTAATAGTGCCAACAGCTGGAGCTGACAGCCGAGCTGCATCTGCTGACTGAGCAAACAGTTTGAACACATCCTAGGCCTGTCTACCAGTCTCATTATGGGGGATGGAGAGGCAGGGAAAAGGGAGGCAGAAAGGGTGGAGAGATGGGAATGAATGCACTCTGGAGAACTGAACATAAGTAAGGCTTAATCAGACACACCTGCACTTCCGGTATGGTTATTCTTCTAACCGAGAGTCAGTCAAACCTTGATCAACGTTTGGGCATATTTATAATTCCTGAACATCACCAGATGTTGAAACAGCAGCTTGTGCAGTGCAAAGTAATCTTTGCATGTAGGCCTAATTTGAAACAGAAACAGAAATCTTAAGCTGTCACTAAGGATACTCCTCACAGAGACCCTGTGCCTGTTTAGCCATATTCTTAGTAGTAGTAGTACTTTCAGGGGAATAGAAAACCAAGGTTCATCTCTCATGGCCTCAACTGCTCCCTGATGTTGGATTCCTTCTAGCTTCCTAGTGTTTAGCTAATTACATCTTCCGTTAAATATTTGGTTACTTTAAACAAAACATTTCAGCAATTCTCTCTCTCTCTCCCTCTTTGCCGCTGTCTCCCTCTCTGCAGTGTGCACGGGTGAGTTCCAGGCGATGGCTGAACCTGCAGGAGTATCAGAGCAAGAAGCTGATGCAGGAGAGTGGGGTTACAGTCCAGCGCTTCTACGTGGCTGACAATGCCCCCGACGCCCTGCAGGCTGCCAAGAGACTCGGTGAGTGGACATCACACACGTAGGCCTAGCCTACACTAAAACTGCAGTCTACTGCAACACTGGGTGTCATTCAGACTGAAACCATGACAATATGCTCTAGGGCTACACAGGGCCAAGGTTGCAGGAGTGGCATTAATCAAACATGGTATATTGTGTAAAGCAAACAAAATCTTTGTAGATTCCGGTGTCTCTATACTGCGGTTTGTTTGAGGAGCATCCTGACACTGTCGTCGCTCTGTTACAGCTCTGTTTACGTAGCAATCCCCAGACAGCCAACCCTCTTCCAGACGTGCAAACTGCTGTGGTTAATCTTGGCTGAAGTGTTATCAAGTTTAATTGTGTGTGTGAGGTTTGTTTGGGAGCAGGGCCCATGTTCCTTGCGCTCAGTGATCATACAGGCTCAATTCTCGTCACCCCACTCAACCATACTAATTATTTTCACGCACGCACTCTCTTCAGATTCACTTTCACTTCTTCTCGCTCTCTCTCTCTCTGTCTGCCTTTCTGTATTAATAAGATTTTATTACACACACACACACACACACACGTTATTCTATCCTCGTGGGGACCTCAAATTAATTTCCATTCAAAATCCTATTTTCCCTAACCCTTACCATAGCCCTAACCTTATCTGAAACCCTAAACCTTACTCCTAAACGCCTAGAAGAACCAACCCACACACACACCACACACACACACACACACACACACACACTAATATTTTTAATTCAGTGTCCTTGCTGTGGACAGCCATCTCTAGCACATTGTTGTTGGCCAGTGAGATGTTGGGCACTAAGGGCCTGCCTGGGGAGTTCTCAGTGTCTTGGCGGTGATGCGAGCCAAGATAAACGGAGGAGGAGGTGGTGTAATATCTCTGTGACAGTCCCAGTTGTGCTCTCTTTCACTCAGCGTTGAGAGAAGGGGACATGCAGTTGGACAGGGCCCAGATATTGAGCCCTCAGCAGACCTTTACTCTGCCCAGACCCTTTGGCTGCTGTAATCTCTGCTTATCTCAACCAACACAATGGGCTTTGCTGCTGTCCTGTAGTGTCCATGTTCACTGCTCTATACTGTAGCTCTCGCTCTCTCTCTCTGTCGTCCCTGTCTCTGTCGTCCCTGTCTCTGTCGTCCCTGTCTCTGTCGTCCCTGTCTCTGTCGTCCCTGTCTCTGTCGTCCCTGTCTCTGTCGTCCCTGTCTCTGTCGTCCCTGTCTCTGTCGTCCCTGTCTCTGTCGTCCCTGTCTCGGTCGTCCCTGTCTCGGTCGTCCCTGTCTCGGTCGTCCCTGTCTCGGTCGTCCCTGTCTCGGTCGTCCCTGTCTCTGTCGTCCCTGTCTCTCTCTCTGGTCTGTCTGTCTGTCCTTAACTTCTTGGTGACAGGGGGCAGTGTTTTCACATTCGGATGAAATGCATGCCCAAATTCAACTGCTTGCTACTCATCCCCAGAATATAAGATATGCATAGTATTAGTATATTTGGATAGTAAACACTCGGAAGTTTCTAAAACTGTTTGAATCATGTCTGTGAGTATAATAGAACTTATTTAGCAGGTGAAACCTCGAGGACCAACCATTCAGATTTTCTTTTGGAGGTCACTCTCTTTTCAATGGGTTTTCACTGGGAATCCAGATTTCTAAGGGACCTTCTTGCAGTTCCTACCGCTTCCACTGGATGTCAACAGTCTTTAGAAATTGGTTGAGGGTTTTTTCTTTGTGTAATGAAGAAGTACGGCCATCTTGAACGAGGGTCACTTGAAATGTACTGTTAGATAGAGGCGCGTGACCAGAAAGCATGCTATAGTTTGTATTCCTTCTGTATTGAACACCCCGTCTTCAATTTTATCGATTATTTACGTTACAAAATACCTAAAGTTGTATTACAGAAGTAGTTTGTCAAAACATTTCAAAGTTTACAGGTAACTTTTGAGATATTTTGTAGTCACGTTGCGCAAGTTGGAACCGGTGTTTTTCTGGATCAAACGCGCCACATAAATGGACATTTTGGATATATATTGACGGAATTAATCGAACAAAAGGAGCATTTGTGATGTTGATGGGACATATTGGAGTGCCAACAAAATAATCTCGTCAAAGGTAAGGCATGAATTATATTTTTAAATGGAAGTTGAAGTTATATAATCAATCCTCAGGTTGTTTTTACAATAAATAATCAATAATATTTCAACCGGACCGTAGCTTTTTCAATAGGAGAGCGAGAGAAAATGTCTGCTCCAAGCTGTTGCGCATGCAAAACTCTGGGGACACACAGCATCCACTGACGCGATGTGATCATTCTCGCTCATTTTTCAGAATAAAAGGCTGAAACTATGTCTAAAGACTGTTCACACCATGTGGAAGCCATAGGGAAAGGAATCTGGTTGATACCCCTTTAAATGGAGGGAAGGCATGCAATGGAACAGGGAGCTTAAAAAATAAGAGGCACTTCTGGGTTGGATTTTCCTCAGGTTTTCATCTGCAATATCAGTTCTGTTAAACTCACAGACAATATTTTGACAGTTTTGGAAACTTTAGAGTTTTCTATCCTAACCTGACAAGTATGTGCATATTCTAGCTTCTGGGCCTGAGAAATAGGCCGTTTTATTTGGGTATGTTTTTCATCCAAATACTGCCCCCTACACTCAACAGATTAAAGGGGTCAGCATGCTTCAGATCGCATACTCCCTTTAAAAGACCTTCAATTGAAAAACAAGAAAAAAGCGGCAATAGTACTGTTTAGTACTATTTTTTGCTGAAAAGATCTTAGTCACACAATTATACATTCAATTAAGATGTTTGGTGCAGTATTATTCAATGAAAAAAATGTGCAAATGAGTCGTCTCTCATTGAAACACAACAAAGACCAATCCCTGGTGAAAGGGCATAGATTTTGGCTCCCGAACTTCGGCTTACCGCCAGAACAATTTTTCAGTGGCTCGAACCGCAGAAAAACCCCTCACCGAACTCCATAAGGAACAAAAATGTCATCATAATATATGCACAAACTCTACCGAACTGTTTCAGCTGGGAAACATGCGGACGCCTTTTGTGTATTTGTGTCCATCGTCTGCTCTTGGCTTAGTTTTAAAAGGGTGTGACTGGCTATTGATGCCTCGTTAGTGCAGATGACAACGTTTGTCCACTGTGTGTTACACTTCCCAGCCACCTAAGGTCATATGAGTGGATATGTGTGAGAGAAGCTTTCTCTTTAATTTGCTTATTTTAGTTGGAATATGTACTGAGCTGCCGTGCTCCCGGTAGACAGAGAGACAGTCTGTTTCCAGCCCCAGACTCTGAGCCCAGTATCAGGGTCCTTCTGGAGAGGGGGGTACAGCAGCATCACTGGGAGTGGACGTGACCATGCGAAACTCAAATGCATTTCTCTCTTGTGCGCACACACACACTCACACTCTTTCTCACTCCCCAATATACTCCCCTCTGTCTGGCTCACTTACCCATAAAGCAGTGGACCTGACAGCTCAATTGGAGCTGTGGTATCTGGAGGTCCACTCCTGTACAGTAGAGCTGTGCTCTTGGAGGTGGATGGTGATTGATTTAGCCATTACCACTTAGGAGAAGTAACGTAGAGGCTTTTCCACTTAGATCTTCAGCAGCAACTGCTTTTCAAAGATTCAAGCAGCGGTTATGGCTTTCTGACGTCGTGTCATAACGATTGCCACATCCATGTTTTTGAGCGAGGTGGCCGAACATTTAGTAACACAAACACAGATGGGCCAACCATAACTAGCCAATCGGTCACGCAAAGTAGACACATTTATTGGGCACCTCACTGGGACTGCTGAGTACTTGGTGACTATAGCACCTCTCTCTCGTTTTCCAGAGGACCACTCTGTGGGCCACTCTGTGTGACTGACTGACACGGACTCCTGCCTGCCTGCTCAGAGCTAATGACCCAGCAGTACCTGTCCCAAACACAATCCCCCTGCACCGTTAAGTAATCTTTCACTCAGTGTGTGTTTACAGTCACACACACACACACACACACACACACACACACACACACACACACACACACACACACACACACACACACACACACACACACACACACACCATGCCTCTCAACCACATCAACAATATGATGGTGGCATTAGAGTATGCAGCAGTCGTGCGCTGATTAGGAAATGGAGTCTCGATAAATCAACCACAGAGGGGGTTTTTGACACTTCATCTAGCAATGCAGTGCCTCACAATGTGCTGTCGAAATATCCCTCTTTTGAAAACCTATAAGATTTTTGTGAATTTGAGAAGGGGCTGCCTATTTTTGGACATTTCTCAAACACACACACACACACACACACACACACACACACACACACACACACACACACACACGTCCCCAGCAGCCAATGAGCGCATGATTATTTGAGCTACTTTGGATAACACAACCCTGTTGACAGATGCATCTGCTGTGTAAATCTTGATGTATTTTCACTCTAAATTCACTCTAATACTGTATTTGTCTTGCCCTGCGTGTCCGGGAGCCTTAATGCCTGCCAAGCTTTCTGTCCTCTGAGCAGTGATCAATGAACCAGAGATTGAAAAACATTTGCTCTGATTTTCGTCTTCTCCACATGTTGAGCTTGTTTGATGAATAAGAGCAATGTATTTTTTACACGCATGCACACACAGATGGCCACATTCTTTTTCTCACCGCAAATCACGTTTTGCTCCAGTTTCCATTCCATTCAATGTGCAGTATAAGGATTTGTTTTCACATTCATGAAGGGTGCCTTCCTGTATATATTGTCCCACACAGCATACTGTATCATGAATCCAAAATGATTGGGACCCAATTTCTTAGAAGGCATACATGAATGTGGCATACTGTCTGTCTGTTATCCTGCAGTCATGCTGTCTCAATTGGCCCAGGTTGAGTTGGCTTGTGCGATCCTATAGGCTTTGTTTTCCTTATTATCTCAAATTAGCTCAGCATACAGCCATCTGTCATATCAGCACTACTGTCATATTTTCTTCATCCTGCCACCTGAAGTCTAGCCCCCAGGTGTTTGCTCTTTCTCTCTCTCACTCCTCCTGTTCCTTCTCCTCCCCATCTCTTCTCTTTCTCTCCCTTTGTCTCTTTTCCTCACTGGTTTCAGCTTTTCTCTTTCTCCAATTTGACCCTTTTTTCCCTCCCCTGCTTCTTGGGTCATGTTGAACTTATTCAGAATAGATGAACCCGGTAGAATCTCAATTAGAATAGTCAGGGATGTATTAATTAATTTCTCACAGATATGAATATTAAGTGTAAACAGTGCAGCTTTATGCACGGCAGTCATCTCTTGTTAGAGAGAGGGTTTTGATATGTCAGTGCACAGCATAATATTGAGATGGCCTGACATTAGGCTCACCCTTTGAGGCAGATCATTGGAGGAGTGTTGACATACCTAACAAGAAACTCTTCTACTGTTTGCTTAATAGATTCCATGAAACATGTTTTTATTTCTACCTCACCTGTGTAAAGGCTTTCAGAAAGCTGTGGTGAAGAACAGCACATGCATCAACCATTCATAGTACAGTGATCCATCCCTGATAGGCCTAATTCTTCTGCTCTTCAAACTTGACTCAGACAGGCACTTGATTTGGTCCCAGGCAGTGTGAAAGACTGAAATGTCTGAAATTATATAGAAAGAGTGTAGTGTCCCCTTAAGCCTTTGTTTTCAATCAGGGGGAAAGTGTGGCCATGATATTGTGTCTGCTGTAGAATCCGTTATGGCTCACATCACACATGCCTTGGGCCTACAACCTGTAAATTGAGTGAAGACAAATTTTATACCATGACCCATGATCTTCTTTCAGTGTTCTGAGGTAACGCTATTTAGAGGAGTGGAAGGGGACAATAATGCAATCATTTATACTTTATATGACAACTTACTAGTACAGCAGTCTGTGTAATAGTTCGAGGTATGAGAAACAATGCCCTCTCTCTGAGTGAATGTTTTTTCTGTAACTAATGCATTCCATGACTTGAAGTGCTTCATGACTACTGTACCAAACGACAGCCATGCTCTCTACGACCAGGGTTTCACAATCAAATTGTATTTGTCACATGCACTGAATACAATGGTGTAGACATTACAGTGAAATGCTTACTTAACCAACAATGTAGTTTTAAGAAAAAAAAAAAGTAAGAGTCAATGTGCGGGAGCACCGGTGTCGAGGTAATATTGTATATGTAGGTAGAGTTATTAAAGTGACTGCATAGATGATAAGAGAGTAGCAGTAGCATAGAAGGGGGGGGGCTATTCAAATAGTCTGGGTAGCCATTTGATTAGCTGTTCAGGAGTCTTATGGCTTGGGGGTAGGAACTGTTTAGAAGCATGTTGGACCTAGACTTGGCGCTCCGGTACAGCTTGCCGTTGGAGAACAGTTTATGACTAGGGTGGCTGGAGTCTTTGATACTTTTTATGGCCTTCCTCTGACACCGCCAGGTATAGAGGTCCTGGATGGCAGGAAGCTTGGCCCCGGCGATGTACTGGGCCGTACGCGCTACCCTCTAGTGTGTTGCGGGTCGGAGGCCGAGCAGTTGCTATACCAGGCAGTGATGCAACCCGTCAGGAATCTTTCGATGGTGCAGCTGTAAAACCTTTTGAGGATCTGAGGAACCATGCTAAATATTTTCTCCTGAAGGGGAATAGGTTTTTTTCATGCCCTCATCATTATTGTCTTGGTGTGTTATTTTGTTGTTGATGTGGATGCCAAGGAACTTGACGCTCTCAACCTGCTCCGCTACAGCCCCGTTGATGATAATGCGGGCGTGCTCGGTCCTCCTTTTCCTGTAGTCCACAATCATCTCCTTTGTCTTGATCATGTTGAGGGAGAGGTTGTTGTCCTTGCACCACACGGTCAGGTCTCTGACCTCCTCCCTATAGGCTGTCTCATTGTTTTCGTTGTGTCATCAACAAACGTAATGATGGCGTTGGAGTCGTGCCTGGCTTTTCAGTCATGAGTGAACATGGAGTACCAGAGGGGACTGAGCATGCACCCCTGAGGGGCCCCCGTGTTGAGGATCAGCGTGGTGGATGTGTTGTTACCTAGCCTTTCCACCTGGGGGTGGCCTGTCAGGAAGTCCAGGATCCAGTTGCAGAGGGAGGTTTGAGGGCACTAGGGTGTTGAACGCTGAGCTGTAGTAAATGAATAGCATTCTTACATAGGTGTTCCTTACATAGGTGGGAAAGGGCAGTGTGGAGTGCAATAGAGACTGCATCATCTGTGGATTTGTTGGTGCGTTATGCAAATTGGAGTGAGTCTAGGGATTCTGGGATAATGGTGTTGATGTGAGCCATGACCAGCCTTTCAAAGCATTTCATGGCTATAGACATGAGTGCTACGGGTTGATAGACATTTAGGCAGGTTACCTTAATGTTCTAGGGCACAAGGACTATGTTGGTCTGCTTGAAACATGTTGGTATTACAGACTCAGACAGTAATAAAATGTCAGTGAAGACAGCACATCCTGGTAATCCGTCTGGCCCAGCTGTCCAGAACAGCTGATGCTCTCATGCATGTTTCAGTTTTACTTTCCTCGACACGAGCATAAAGTTATTTAGTCAATCTGGTAAGCTTGTGTCACTAGGCAGCTCTCGGTTGTGCTTCCCTTTGCAGTCTGTAATAGTTTGCAAGTCCTGCCACATCCGACAAGCGTTGGAGTCGGTGTAGTTCGATTCGATCTTAGTCCTGTATTGGAGCTTTGCCTGTTGAGGGCATGGAGGGATTTCTTACAAGCTCCCGGGTTAGAGTCCCACTCCTTGTAAGCTGCAGATCCACCCTTTAGCTCAGTGCAAATGTTGCCAGTAATCATGGCTTCTGGTTGGGGTATGTACTAGAGGTCGACCGATTAATCGGAATGGCCGATTTCAAGTTTTCATAACAATCGGAAATCGGTATTTTTGGGCGCCGATTTTATTTTTTAAATGTAAATAATAAAAAATTTTAAATATACATTTTTATTTGAGGCAAGTCAGTGAAGAACACATTCTTAGTTTCAATGACGGCCTAGGAACGGTGGGTTAACTGCCTTGTTCAGGGGCAGAACAACAGATTTTCACCTTGTCAGCTCGGGGGATCCAATCTTGCAACAGTTAACGAGTCCAGCTCAATAACAACCTGCCTCTCTCATTGCACTCCACAAGGAGACTGCCTGTTACGCGAATGCAGTAAGCCAAGGTAAGTTGCTAGCTTGCATTAAACTTATCTTATAAAAAAACAATCAATCAATCTTAATCACTAGTTAACTACACATGGTTGATGATATTACTAGATATTGTCTAGCGTGTCCTGGGTTGCATATAATCTGACTAAGCATACAAGTATCGAAGTATCTGACTGAGCGGTGGTAGGCAGAAGCAGGTGCGTAAACATTCATTCAAACAGCACTTTCGTGCGTTTTGCCAGCAGCTCTTCGTTTTGCGTCAAGCATTGCGCTGTTTATGACTTCAAGCCTATCAACTCCCGAGATGAGGCTGGTGTAACCGAAGTGAAATGGCTAGCTAGTTAGTGCGCGCTAATAGCATTTCAGACGTCACTTGCTCTGAGCCCTCTAGTAGTTGTTCCCCTTGCTCTGCATGGGTAACGCTGCTTCGATGGTGGCTGTTGTCATTGTGTTGCTGGTTCGAGCCCAGGGAGGAGCGAGGAGAGGGACGGAAGCTATACTGTTACGCTGGCAATACTAAAGTGCCTACAAGAACATTGATTAGTCAAAGTTTAATGAAATACAAATGGTATAGAGGGAAATAGTCCTAGAATTCCTACAACCTAAAACTTCTTATCTGGGATTATTGAAGACTCATGTTAAAAGGAACCACTAGCTTTCATATGTTCTCATGTTCTGAGCAAGGAACTGAACCGTTAGCTTTCTTACATAGCACATATTGCACTTTTACTTTCTTCTCCAACACTTTGTTTTTGCATTATTTTAACCAAATTGAACATGTTTCATTATTTACTTGAGGCTAAATTGATTTTATTGATGTATTATATTAAGTTAAAATAAGTGTTCATTCAGTATTGTTGTAATTGTCATTATTACAAATACATTTTAAAAAATTGACCGATTAATAGTTTTTTTGGTCCTCCAATTATCGGTATCGCCGTTGAAAAATCATAATCGGTCGACCTCTATGTACGTACAGTCACTGTGGGGACGACGTCCTCAATGCACTTTTTGATAAAGCCAGTGACTGAGATGGGTCAGAAGTTTACATGCACTCAATTAGTTTTTGATTGGATTGCCTTTAAATTGTTTAACTTGGGTCAAACATTTCGGGTAGCCTTCCACAAGCTTCCCACAATAAGTGTTGTAACTGAGTCCGGTTTTTAGGCCTCCTTGCTCGCACACACTTTTTCAGTTCTGCCCAACAAATTTCTATAGGAATGAGGTCAGGGCTTTGTGATGGCCACTCCAATACCTTGACTTTGTTGCCCTGCCATTTTGACACAACTTTGGAAGTATGCTTGGGGTCATTGTCCATTTGGTAGACCCATTTGATGTCGTGAGATGTTGCTTCAATATATATATATAATTGTTTGTACAGATTAACGTGGTACCTTCAGGCGTTTGGAAATTGCTCCCAAGGATGCTCCCAAGGATGTGGAGGTCTACCATTTTTTTTCCTGAGGTCTTGGCTGATTTCTTTTGATTTTCCCATGATGTCAAGTAAAGAGGCACTGTAGGTCAAGCAAAGAGTTTGAAGGTAGGCCTTGAAAAACACCTCCAATTGACTCAAATGATGTCAATTAGCCTATCAGAAGCTTCTAAAGCCATGACATCATTTTCTGGAATTTTCCAACGGCACAGTCAACGGCACAGTCAACTTCGTGTATGTAAACTTCTGACCCACTGGAATTGTGATAGTCAATTATAAGTTAAATAATCTGTCTGCAAAAATTGTTTGAAAGTACTTATCATACACAAAGTAGATGTCCTTACTAACTTGCCAAAACTAGTTTGTTAACAAGAAATTTGTGGAGTGGTTGAAAAATAAGTTTTAATGACTCCAACCTAAGTGTAGGTAAACCTCAGGACAGATGTCGGTCTGTCCATCTGTCTGTCTGTCTGAACCGACACCTCCCAAATAAATATGGTGCCTTGCGAAAGTATTCGGCCCCCTTGAACTTTGCGACCTTTTGCCACATTTCAGGCTTCAAACATAAAGATATATAACTGTATTTTTTTGTGAAGAATCAACAACAAGTGGGACACAATCATGAAGTGGAACGACATTTATTGGATATTTCAAACTTTTTTAACAAATCAAAAACTGAAAAATTGGGCGTTACTATACCAGGCTTTGTTGCAGCCTGACTATTCTCTCAATGGTGCTTCTGTAGAATACTATGAGGGCCTTCAGGGAGAGGCCAAATGTCTTCAGCCTGCTGAGGTTTGTGTGGTTTGACTATTTCAGCTCATCGTAGATGTGTATGTTGAGGAACCTGAAGATTTTGACTGTCTTCACGACGGCCCAGTTGAGGATGGGGGTGCTCCCAACCTAGTTCCTCCTGAAGTCCACGATCAGCTCCTTTTGTTTTTCTGATGTTGGGGTAGAGTTTTTACCTGGCACCATGCCATCAGGGTGCCGATGTCCTCTGTGTAGGTAGTTTCATCGGCCTACTACTGTCGTGTCGTTAGCGAACTTGATGAGAGAGTTGGAACTGTGTGAGGCCACGCAGTCGTGGTTATAAAGGGAGTACAGGAGGGGACTGAGGGCACCCTTGTGGGGCCCCCGTGTTGAGGTTCAGTTTGGAGGAGATCATGTTGTCTACCTTCACTACCTGGGGGCGGCCGCCAGGAAGTCCAGGACCCAGTTGCATAGGGAGGAGTTCAGTCCCAGGGTTGTGAGCTTTGTGATGAATTTACAGGGCAGTATGGTATTGAAGGCTGAGCTGTAGTCGATGAACAGCATCCTAACATGTATGCATTCCTTTTGTACATGTGGGTAAGGGCATTGGCAATTGCGTCATCCGTGGACCTGTCAGGGTGGTAGGTGAATTGGAGAGGGTTGAGTGTGTCGGGAAGGGAGGTGATGTGGTCTTTGACTTGCCTCTCTAACCACTTTGTGATGACTGAAGTGAGTGCTAATGTAGATGTATGCCCCAGGAAGACCCCATTGTGTGAGATTATATGAGTATGTTTATGCGCAGTGTTTGCAATGTTCCTGTGTTTGTATAACACACACTTTCTTTCATAAAGGTGAAGCTGCAGCCAGCTACAATAACCTGCTCAGGCCCCAATCACTAATAGAATGTGTGAGTGAAGGAAAGCAAAAAGCCACCGCTGCTGTTACGGAAATCATAAATAGACATAATTACATCTCTGATTTGTGTGTCTGTGGTAAAACAATTGGAATGCCTCTCAAATTATTTTGTAAATACATTATGAGGAATTTGAGCTGCGTTTCAGGGACCTCACAAATCAAAATGCAATTTTGGACTCATGACGGCTGATATTGCGGGAGGAACATTACCGTTGCTCACACTTTAGGCCCTGATGCGTCGCCTCGCCAACGCTCCCAACACTTGTTCAGGCAGGAGGTATGGCGCCATTATTTTGGTAATGTTGCCTCTAAATTGCTTGTTTTATTAGGGCTATTCCGTGCTCCATTGAGCAGTAAATTTGTAATAAGAAATGCAACGACTTTTTCTTCTTCTCGGTCTCTGCTGTGCATTCGTTCCAGTTTTTTAAATTCCTTTGTCTGGACTGCGGCATACATTGGGACCCATTCTCATTCCATTCTATTACGCTGCACGCTGTTTGATAATGATGCTTTTCCCACCAATGACTGGAAATTACTTGGGATGAGAGGCCTGCATTCTAGCCATGCTAAAACACACAGGAGTAGGACTAGATGTAGTCCTGCCTACCGTATTACCAGCACTCATAATTCATGACTGCAGTAAAATTCCACTTGACCGTTCAGTCACGGTAATCTCCTTTTATGCACTCTGGGCATGCTTTGGCAGTACCCAACTTTCTAGCGGCCATGGAGTCCTAATGGCCTGGTACTCAGGGCTCTATTGTCCCTCTAACCACTGACATAAATGCAATCGAAAATCACATCAAACATTTATCATCTCAAGTGTCCTGCTTTTAAAACACCACTGTGATGATCAATTTAAAGAAAGAAGTTCAGTAGCAGGTTGAAATTGTAAAACATGGTTGTTGTGGATGTAGTTTAAAACCTGTTAAGGCTCGGGACAATACTGCCCCCTTTGGATGAATTGTGTGCCCAGAGTAAACTATAAAAAAACTGTCAAAAATTGCTAATATATGCATATAATAATAATTATTGAATAGAAAACACTCTAAAGCTTCTAAAACCGTTCGAATTATGTCTGTATGTAAAGCAGAACTCACAGGGCAGCCATTCTCCCAAACTCTCTCTCTCACCTAAGAAAGTTGCTCCAACTTTGACGTCATCGCCCCCACCCTTCCCAACCAGCTACTGATCTCGGAACAGTTTCTATTTCTTCAGCGCGCTCTCGTTGGCGGGCAAAATACTGAAGAGTCACGAGTTTTTAGGCGCGCGCTTGGCAAAAAGAGTCTTTTTGTTCCAGCTCGCATGAGAAGATTTCCTTTCGTTTAATTTAATCGCCAATTGTTTTGTACGTTAAAAACATCCTAAAGCTTGATTCTGCACTTAGTTTGACCAGTTTAGTCGACATATAATATGTAATTTTGAAGTTTTGGTGCGCAATTGTTCGTGATCAGAAGTCCTTTTTGGGGTAATTCACCTGAAGATGTTAGCATTTGCTAATACAAAGACACACCAACTGCAACCAAACGTTATATTAGGTAAGTATAACTCCTTCCTCGACATTCTGGTTGAAGACCATCAAAGGTAAGGGAATATTTATGTTATAAAATTGTATTTCTGTCGACTCCAACATAGTAGAGAAATAATGCTAATGTCTGAGCGCCGTCTCAGATTATTGAATAGTGAACGAATTCTGTAACGTTAAAAATAAATGTAACACAGCGTTTGCATTAAGAAGAAGTGTATCTTTCTAAATATATGTAGAACATGTATATTTAGTCAAAGTTTATGATGTTTATTGCTGTTATCTGGCGTTAGCTGTCGGAGATATTTATAATTTCTCCGGACATTTTTGATGCATTTTTTGAACATGGCTCAATGTAAACGGAGATTTATGGATATAAATTGCATATTATTGAAAAAAACATAAATGTACTGTGTAACATGTGCTATTACTGTCATCTGATGAAGATTTTCAAAATGTTAGTGAATTATTTTTCTTTTAATCCTGCGTTTGTGCTATTCTGCATAGCAATGTGGCTACATATTGTATGCTTTCCTGTAGGCTTATGGCGCTATTAGCCTGACATAACAAAATGTATAGTGCTTTCTAAGGTGATGATTAATTAAAAACACCAAAATGCATATTAGAGCTTATACATTGGCTTATGAGCCCAAGCCCGAAAAGAAACCTGAATTAAAATTGATTGTGCCGTTATGCAATACATAGCCTACCGCATATTATGCATGGCAGAAAAACATAAGAAAATATAAAAAATAAAATATAACATAATTGGTCTAGCCTATATTCTAAAATTAAACACATTTGAGTAATCTCCTTTGAGTGTGGACCATATTATTATGCATACTGGATGGACTGGGAGAGAACCCATAGCCCTAGGCCAGGGCTGCCCAACGCTCTTCCTGGAGATTTACTGTCCTGTAGGTTTTCGGTCCAACCCTAATTTAGCGTATCTGATTCAGCTAAGTTAAGGTCTTGTTGAGCAGCTAATTAGTAGAATCAGGTATGTTTAAATTAGGGTTGAAGAGGGTTGAGCAGCCCTGCCCTAGGTGATTCTGTTGGTTCATCGATTGTGCAGGGTGGATTACAGTTAGCCTAGAGTTGTAGTGAATTTGTATTTGTAATAGCCTAGTAAAAGGGATTTTCTTTCATAATTCTTTGGATGATATTACCTTTAGCTATACAGGATCTCACCACGATGCATTTCCGTCTTCTCCCCTCGCTTCTTTATTCCTTTCTCGAGTGCCCTGATAGAGGGGCTGTCAACAGATTAGTGAAATATGTTTAGTTGTGAAAACATGTTATTATCGATGTTCCCGAACAGATTTCACTCGATTTCCCAAATTAAGCACTGGGTAGCTGCTGGAACCAGGTTCGAGAGCCCATGGTATTCAAAGTTTGGGCGGAATATCACCTGTCGCACAATGAAAGCATGCTCCTTAAACAGTAGTTGATGCTTGGAGTGAAATAAGGGTTCTTCTATTTATTTCTCAGCTGCTCATATGCTCATCTAAAAAACTGAAGTAGCCTACCTGGCATCATTGAAAAGTGGACCGGAGGGAAAGCGCATGGCCTCTATTCACTATTCCAGTGCATCTAGATGACAGGTCGGCTACTTTGCCCTGCCCCTGTTCCTGCCCATTGGATAATGGGCCATTCTAATCTAAACTCATTTTACATATTAGTAAAGACCAGATTAAATTGAGAATAGTCTGATGGGTGAAAATATGATCACTTGATGAGGAGGACAGCTGTACAGACTTCTTAAGTCACCAATAGCCTATAGTTGCATCATTCAGCCCATATGTTCAGATTTTTAAGACATTCTAAGGTTTGTGTCATTCACAACTAAAGTTGCCAAATCTCTAAATCTCGTGTGTCGGACATGTTTCAAATGATCACTTTACTCTCAACATAGCCACTTCATATGCAGAATGGGAAAAATCCTTTATTTATTAAATTATATTATTCTTACTATCATATAAAATAGCCTATCTTGTCTGCTAAATGAACTAGCCTACAGTTTATGGCATGCCACATAGCCAGATAACATACAGTAAGCCAACTCATATTCTGTTTTTCTGAAATGCATTTTCTTCACATAATGTTTCTGTAGACCTGCCTAAAATAAATAAAGGATTCATTGTGATGGTGTCTAATTGATTTATTATTTATTTATTTATTCTTTTTAAAATGTAGATGTTCCAACGGCGTACATCAGCGGCTTGTATGTGTGGAGGTCTGGAGATGCTGAATGTGTTTGTTAATTAACGGTCAATTACTGGTAGACCGGCAGACTTTTGCATGACAATAACCTGCTGACAAAATGTTAACCGCCACAGCCCTAGACCTAACCTGGCATACATAGTTAAATAAATTGCGTTCCCCATCAACTTTAAAGTAGCCTTATTAATTGATTAACATCAAACGGTATGATATTGTCTTGAGTATCCAATGAGCCGTCAGATTCCGTGCAACCCCTGTCTCTGCTGAGTGAGGGATTTGGAGAAGACTGGAGTCTGAGCATTGTAAAGCTGGCCAACATGGATGGACTCTCTTAGTCTCTGTCCACACCTCCCTCCTTAGCCAGCCAACACTGCCTCACACACACTTCAAGCACTGTTAAGCCCACTGTTATCTCCCCTTCTAGAAAACAAGCCTGTCGTTTGAGGAGTGCAAGCACTTGCAAATACAACGAGAGCTGTATGAGTGTTGTCTCCAGCAAGATCACTCCTGTCTTGTGTTTATCTGAAGTGTTGGGATCAAGTTCCGGCACAGCTGGACCTAATACATCCTTTTATACTAGCCAAGTGGACAGGACAGCACTATTGTGGATACCTGATGCTTTCACCTATGGGGCATTTCCACTTGAGACTTACCCCATTGTTTTACCAAAAAGGATCAGACTTTTGTGTTTCCAGCCTCCTTGGAACGGCTCCGTGTCTCACCGTGCCATGGCCTCGGTGGACCTGCTCTGACTTGGGGCAAAGGCCAGTCCACTGGTACTGTTCAGCCTGCATTGACTTAACAAAGACGAACTGAGCTAGGGCTGCACAATTAATCGATTGCACATTGAAATCGCAATATTGACATGTGCAGTATCTATATTGCAATAGTCCTCTTTAAAATAACCAATCTCAAATCAAATAAGTTTATTTGTCACGTGTGCCAAATACAACAGGTGTAGACCTTTTACAGTGAAACGCTTACGTACAGGCTCTAACCAATAGTGCGAAAAAAAAGGTGTGTGTGTAGGTAAGTAAAGAAATAAAACAACAGGTAACTTGGAACTACCCATCCTGGATCCGGGAGAATTGTCATCAACTACACTAATTAGCATAGCGCAACGTTCAAAAAAATATTACTAGAAAATATTAATATTCATGAAATCACAAGTGAAATATATAGCGAAACACAGCTTAGCCTTTTGTTAATCGCCCTGTCATCTCAGATTTTGAAATTATGCTTCACAGCCAAGCAAGACAAGCGTTTGTGTAAGTTTATCGATAGCCTAGAATAGCATTATGTCCAGCTAGCAGCAGGTAGCTTGGTCACGAAAATCAGAAAAGCAATCAAATTAACCGTTTACCTTTGATGACCTTCGGATGTTTTCACTGACGAGACTCCCAGTTAGACAGCAAATGTTCCTTTTGTTCCATAAAGATGTATTTTTATACCCGAAATACCTCCGTTTGTTGGTGACGTTATATTGAGAAATCCACCGGAAATAGCCGTCACGACAACGCCGGAAAATCTTCCAAATTATATCCATAATATCGACAGAAACATGGCAAACATTTTTTATAATCAATCCTCAAGGTGTTTTTCAAATATCTATTTGATAATATATCTACCAGGACAATTGGCTTTTCAGCAGGAGCGAGAGGAAAAATGACTACCTCCGTCTTTTATGCAAGAATCACTCTGAGAGCCCTCAGCTGGCCACTTACGCAATGTAGTCGTTTATGCTCATTCTTCAACATAAAGGCGTGAAACTACGTCTAAAGGCTGTAGACACCTTAGGGAATACGTAGAAAAAGGAATCTGGTTGATATCCCTTTCAATGGTCAATAGGGATGCATAGGAACACAACGGTTTCAATATAAGAGGAACTTCCTGATTGGATTTTCCTCGGGGTTTCGCCTGCAATATCAGTTCTGTTATACTCACAGACAATAAACTACAAACCACAGATTTCCCACTTCCTGGTTGGATTTTTTCTCAGGTTTTTGCCTGCCATATGAGTTCTGTTATACTCACAGACATCATTCAAACAGTTTTAGAAACTTCAGTGTTTTCTATCCAAATCTACGAATTATAATTTGGGCACGCTTTTCATCCAAAATTCCCAAGGCTGCCCCCTACCCTAGTGAGGTTAAACCTGTTAAGGCTCGGGACAATGCTGCCCCCTTTGGATGAATTGCGTGCCCATAGTAAACTGAAAAAAAAATCTGTCCAAAATTGCTAATATATGCATGTAATAATTATTATTGGATAGAAAACACTCTAAAGCTTCTAAAACCGGCTGATTATGTCTGTAAGTATAGCAGAACTCACAGGGCAGCCAAACTCCCAAACTAGTTTTGGAAACATGAAAGTTGGGCCAACTTTGACGTCATCACCCCCACCCTTCCCAACCAGCTATGGATCTGGAAACACTTTCTATGTCTTCCACTAGATGTCCTTATTCAGTAGAGCATTTAATTGTGCAAATCCCGCGAGCTTTGACCCTTTGGGAGGCAAAAGAGTGGGTGTACATGCGCGTTATGGCGCGAATTGTACACAGTCATTCCTCTGTTCCAGATTGTCTGAGAAGAATTGCTTTTGTCCGGTTGAATCGCCAATTGTTTTGTAAGTTTATAACATGCTAAAGCTTGATTCTGCACTTAGTTTGACCAGTTTAGTCGACATATAATATGTAATTCTGAAGTTTTGATGCGCAACTGTTCGGGACCAGAAGTAATTTTGGATGCATTTCAGCTGAAAGTGGTAGTATATGCTAATACAAAGACACACAACTTGAAACAAAACGATGTATTGGGTAAGTATGACTCCTTCCACTACATTCTGATCGAAGACCATCAAAGGTAAGGGAATATTTATGTTTTAATTTTGTATTTCTGTTGACTCCATCATAGCGGAGAAATATTGCTTACGTCTGAGCGCCGCCTCAGATTATTGAATAGTGAGCGATTTCTTTAACGTTAAAAATGAATGTGACAAAGCGTCTGTGTCTTTGTGGTGGTTTGACAAATATGTGCTATGTTTTCGCCGTAAAACATTTTAGAAATCTGACTCGCCGGCTAGATGAACAAGGTGTTTATCTTTCATTTGAGCTATTGTACTTGTTAATGTGTGGAGGTTAAATATTTCTAAGAATATTTTTGCATTCTGTGCGCCACCTTTTGAGTTGAGCGGGGGGGGGTGCCCTTGGGGAACCTGTACCGTGAACACGTTAAAGTGACTATGCATATATGATAAACAGAGAGTAGTAGTCTTTAAAGTGAACATAGTTCTCTTTGTATTCACACTGCTCTTGCCTTTGAATGAGGACTCCAGTTCACTTCACCTATTTTGAGGTCCAAGTCCTCTTTGCATTCACATTCTATGTTTCTAAAAAAAATTTTTTTCCAACATTCACTCGATGCACTCGGGATGCACTAGGTTGTTTTTTACAAAGTGAAGGACATGCCATTCCATCAGAATGTTGTTGGACAGCTAATGTAGATGTAGCTAATGGATTGCATTTAGTTAAAAGATTAGATATAATTGTAATCAGAAGATACTGCATGGAAATATATGTTAATGTAAATATTATTGGTAACATAATAAACAGCAGAAGAATAACTGCAGATTAAATAATGCTGTAATTGAAAATCGTACACCCAATGTACACTACTGCCCCTTTAAGAGCTAGAATAGATTTTGTACCTTTTTACACTATTCAAATCCCGCAATCGAATAAACAGCTTATAAAGCTCTCTTAGTTGAACTAAAAACTCCACACACATTTTGAATTTCTGTTCTTCCTTGACAATCGCTAATCAATATCCCAAAAACACTGTTTTTTCCCCACAAACCTGGGGTGTGATCATTATCCAAACATTCAACTAAAATTTGTTTGTTGGACAAATTCAGGTAGGTTCCTCCCCGTTTCGTTCCGTCTGCTTCCGCTAAAAAAAAAAATGTTTTGCAACAGAATCGGCATAATGAATACGCCCCTGCGCATCATCTTCTCTCTTTTGTGGCACCAATGTGAGGTGTTATGGCAAGGAAAACACTGTTGCGGTAGTCTCGTGTGAGGGGTTATGACAGGGGAAATGTTGTTGCAGTAGTCTCGTGTGAGGGGTTATGACAGGGGAAATGTTGTTGCAGTTGTCTGGTGTGAGGGGTTATGACGGGAAATGTTGCAGTAGTCTAGTGTGAGGGGTTATGACGGGAAATGTTGCAGTAGTCTAGTGTGAGGGGTTATGACGGGAAATGTTGCAGTAGTCTAGTGTGAGGGGTTATGACGGGAAATGTTGCAGTAGTCTAGTGTGAGGGGTTATGATGGGAAATGTTGCAGTAGTCTAGTGTGAGGGGTTATGACGGGAAATGTTGCAGTAGTCTAGTGTGAGGGGTTATGACAGGGGAAATGTTGTTGCAGTAGTCTGGTGTGAGGGGTTATGATGGGAAATGTTGTTGCAGTAGTCTGGTGTGAGGGGTTATGACAGGGGAAATGTTGTTGCAGTAGTCTGGTGTGAGGGGTTATGATGGGAAATGTTGTTGCAGTAGTCTGGTGTTTGTTGTGGGAATAAGTGAACCTGGGGAGCATTGTGTTCACATTACCCTATAAAAAGGTAACCGGACCGTGGAATTCAAGTGAACAGAACTTAGACCACCTCTCGATGGTCTGTTCGCTTCGGAGGCTCTTTTGAGGGGTCAGAGTTCCTTTGGAGTGTTCACACTGCACAAAACAATTCAACGAACCGCACTGAGTAAAAAAAATTGTCTGAAAAGGATCAAGTGTGTGAACCCCCTAAGATGGCATGCTGTTCTGTTGCAGTCACACTGTCAAATTCAGTCAACAGATTGTTACAAACAATAATGATGCTGCTTTCCACTTTGCAACAGTTCACCCTATGGTTTTGATCTATATCGCAAGTCAGATCGCAATCACAATACTTGCTAAAAGAAATCGCAATTGCACATTTTTTTCTCTCATATAATGCAGCCCTACAGTAAACGTGGGCTGACACCCTGCATGGTTAACACCTTATCACAAAGCAAATGTTTTAATGCAGAAGTTGTTGATTCTGCTCTTCACAAGTCTTTAGTGTCACACTCCTGATGGAAACACTAACACTAGAGCTGACATTACCATAAACATTGATGACACTGGTGTCTCAGGGGGAAATGCCCCTGTGTGTATGATGGGAATGGTTTGATAAAGGTGCATCTTCTCTAAATGGAAATGGAATCACAGGCATGCTCGATGATGCTAGACATGAGTCTCTCTTAATGGAATGTGTGCAGTATCAGATTGGGGAGTTGCATAATGTAATCACTGGGTTGGTCCAAAACTTCAGATATGTTGTGCTGGTTCTGAGAGGCTTGAGGAGAGGAAGATGTGGAGAAACAGGCAAACAGCATTGGGAAGTGAGAATAGGATTTTGATTGACATACACTTTAGACATGAATGTTGTCAGCGAGCAGAGTACTCTCTAGGGGGCAGATGGAGATGGCAGCAATAGTTTTGGGTCACAAACAGCAAGCACCCAATCCTCTAGCTGGCATAGACTCAATCAGGGTTTCCCTGCCCTATGACGTGTGTGTGTGTATATGACAAAATGGAGTCAGCAAGTGGATTGCATGAGGATTTGTAATGCTATCCGGGCTGGGCCGATGTTAGTATCATGGAAAGGAAACAAAACACACAAAAATATGGTGATCCTGGAATGGTCCCAGCCCTGCTATTACGTGAAATAAGGAGTTTCCCATTATACAACATTATCTTTACACTTTTAGAGAGAACTGAGGAATTATTCTGCATTTTATTTTTTTCAATTATGTTTTTGCAGAGAAAATATTTATTCTCTCTAAACAAGTGTGTGGATTCCCTCCCTGAGCACCATCGTGTTTGAATGGAGTATTATGCAAATGTTTATCAGGTAGCCAAGTGCATTTCCATAGCTATTAGTGTAACTGTTAATATCAAATCAAAACAGCCATGCTCTCTCCTGATTCCAACCACCAAGTACGAACTGAAGTGTCACAGCCAGGAAAACATCAGCGTTCTCGTTTACTAGAGGATCAGACGGGGAGCAGAATGAGTGTGCAGCAAGTTAGTCTGTGGAGCTGCAGGTAGGCCTATCTCCGCAACACTGCCCTTTTCCCAGCATGCCTCTTGGTGACAGACAGGATGGCTTAGGCCCCCTAGAACAGGAAGACGGATGGTGTGAGGAGTTTTCCTTGTGTCGTTCCCTGCCAAGAGGACATGTTCCTGGGGAGAGGTGACATGGGAGAGGAGGAGGAGGAGGAGCTGGTTTCAGCACAAGTTTTTTTAACGCAGACTGGACAAGACCGGACCGGCACTGACGGCCTACACATGCTCGGCCTACTGTATGCCCATATGCGCAGTTTGTTGCAGTATGGAGTAGGCAGAGCAATGTATGTGATGCTTGTAGTATCTTAAAGCCATGTTGTAGACCTCTGCTTTCCCTGTTTAGGCTTAGTCTGTTCATAGCATCATAGCTGGTAGAAGTCTTGAAACGGGAGAAAAATAAATGCTCACTGAAATTCCCTTAATAGCTGTAAATAGGCTTTGGAAAGTAAGGCTGTCTTGAAAGAGCAGATTTCTATAAGCAGCTTATGGTATTTCCTCCTCATTATGTTGCTTAACCTGCTCATTGTATGTGGAGATACTGTGGAATTATTTCAGACATATTCCGTATGGTGTATGGATGGCGCTAATAATGTGGTATTATGATTACCAAAAGCTGGCAAGTGTCTTCGCTGACATTTTCAACCTCTCCCTGTCTGTAATACCTGCATGTTTCAAGCGGACCACCACAGTCCCTGTGCCAAAGAACGCCAAGGCAACCTGTCTAAATGACTATCGCCTTGTAGTCCCCTCCTGTACAACCTGTTAACTGTTTATTATCTATCCTGTTTCCTAGTCACTTTATTCCTAGTTATATGTACATATCTACCTCAGCTATCTCGTACCCCTGCCGATCGACTCAGTACTATTACCCCATGTACAGTGTATATTGCCAAGTTATTGTTATTTATTAGTGTTATTACATATTATTTCCCTATTTTCTTTCTCTCTGCATTGATGTGAAGGACATCTAAGTAAGCATTTCACTGTTAGTCTATACCTGTTGTGACGCATGTGACAAATACAATTTGATTTAATGCTTGAAGCTTATGACACATCATTGTAGTCCTAGAGTTGCAGGGTTAAAGTGATATGATTCACTCCAGAGCAGTGTAAGTCACACCGTTCACTGCAGGAACTCTTCTCACCAAGTCACTGTGAAGCCCAGAAGAAGGCTGCGTACTTGCTGCGTTCATCTCCAATATGCTCATCATAAGGACCTCTGCTCTTTCCCTCGTTTCTATTCCTATAGAATGCCACTATTGGTTTGGATGACAGTATGCTAGCCTTTATCGAGACATTGGTCTTGAAAACTTATGACCATACATCTGGGTATTGTCTCCCTCCAGAGTGACTAACATTTTCCACACTTGTCTAAGGATTTGAACTCTGCCTCTCTGTCGTTGTGTGGCACTAAGTCCAGCTCTGGACTCGTTAGTTCTGGCACTGTGTGGACCCAGGTGGACGAGGCTAACGAGGAGTCAGCTGTCATGAGGGCAGTGACAGGAGGATGTGATACTGTAGCAGTCAGCAGAGGTCTAGGCTGAGGATGAACCTCTGTAGAGCTCCACAGAGACGGCATCATTAGATTCATTCTTAGAGTGGGCTTTACCTGGCTTGGAGAGCAGGGACGCAGCAGCATTGCACAGCTCAAAGAGGTCATATACGGTGGCTCATCATTAGCCTCGTAGTAGTCATAAAGAAATGAAGGCTTACAAGTTTGTATGCCGCATGAAACCCTCGTCTTCATTGCATAGCAGAGTGATAGGCCTAGATGTGTTCTCGATACAACAAGTCATTATGTAGATTCTAAATGGTTGAAAGTGACTTGGAGAAGTAGCTTTTCAAATTATCCCAGAATGTTATTAAATTCCGTTATTTCTTGAATTGAGAGTTTGATTAAGGTTGTATCACAGAAAATATGATACCCGCTCGAAGCAGATTCTATTCATTAAGATTCAGTATTTTTGCAACGGAGGAGTCTTGTTAGTTGCCGTACTTCTGAGAACACAAACGCAAGGTGTCTTTCATAGGGGGTTAGCGAGGGACGGAGAGAGAGAGGGGATGGGCACAGTATAGGCAGGTCTGCCACCAGGCAGACAGTCAGAATTGTGCACTAGGCCTATCTATCACCAATCAAAAGCTGTGTCACAATGGAATGCTATATTTAGCAATTTCCTGGCTTGCAATGTCTCGCAACTTCAGTAAAGCAGGGCCTATCATCCTTGAATAGGCTAAGATATTCTACACGCAACAGATCAAAGTCTGAACACACACTCTTGCGTCATTAGCAAAGAGAAAGATCACAGAAGCAAGTTGATTACAATTTTTTGCCGGGCGGGGCAAAAAAATGTTTTATTAACATTAATGAGATAGGGGGCAGTATTTTAACTTTGGATGAATTGCGTGCCCATAGTGAACTGCATCAAACTCTGTCCTAAATTGCTAATATATACATATTATTACTACTATTGGATAGAAAACACTATGAAGTTTCTAAAACCATTTGAATTATGGCTGTGAGTATAACAGAAACAAGTTTTGAAATCCTGAAAGTTGGGGCAACTTTGACGTCATCGCCACCTCCCTTCCCAACAAGTTATGGATCTGGAAACACTTCCTACGTCTTCCACTTTCTACATTCAGTAGAAAGTGTAATGGAGCATTTGCTGTGAACTTTGACCTAATGGGAGGGAAAATAGTCTGTGTCGCAAGAGAATGCCATTTTGTTGTGGCGCATTTCTCTGTGAGTGCCACGGCTGTTCCAATCAGCCCCAGATGAAAACGAATGGTCCGGTTGGAATGTTATTGGATATATATGATTATAACATCCTGAAGATTAATTCTGCACTTAGTTTGACCAGTTTTTTCGACCTGGAATATGTCTTTTGGAAGTTTTCATGCAAGTTATCCTGGACCAGAAGTCAGTTTTTGGGAATGTGAGCTGAAAGTGATAGCAAATGCTGCTACTTGGACACTAGTATTGGACATTATGGAACAAAACGATTTATTGTGAAACTATGACTCCTTGCACTACATTCTGATGAAAGATCATCAAAGGTAAGGGAATATTTATGTTGTCATTTTGTATTTCTGTTGACTCCAACATGGCGGAGAAATATTGTTACGTCTGAGCGCCGTCTCAGATTATTACAATGTTAGGCTTTTTCCATAACGTTTAAAACAATCTGACACAGCGGTTGAATTAATAACCAGTGTATCTTTAATTATATGTAGAACATGTTTCTTTAGTCAAGTTTATGATGAGGATTTCTGTTATCTGGCGTAGCTTTCTATGATTCCTCCGGATATTTTGGAGGAATTTCTGAACATGGCGTCAATGTAAACTGAGATTTATGGATATAAAATGCATATTATCGAACAAAACATAAATGTACGAGGTAACATGTCATATGGCTGTCATCTGATGAAGATTTTCAAAAGGTTAGTGATTGATTTTTATTTTTAATCCTGCTTTTGTGATTGTATCTTTGGCTGTTAAAATGGCTATGTTTTTTCTTTGGTTTGGTGGTGGTCTAACAAATATGTTGTGTTTTCGCTGTAGATGAACAAGGTGTTTATCTTTCATTTGAGTTATTGGACTTGTTAATTTGTGGAGGTTAAATATTTCTAAAGAATATTTTTCATTCCCTGCGCCACCTTTTCAGCTGAACGGGGGTGGAGTTCTCCTCTGGGAACGCCTCGCCTCAACAGGTTGGTTCCCAATTTCATTTAATGTTTAAACTTTCACACCCCCAATAGACAATGTTGCAAATGTCCTTTTACTTTCTACTAATAGTGTTTGAATCCCATAGGAGACACTGAATCTTTGATTGTCCCTGTGTGTTTTCTGTCTCCCCAGAGTTTTGATTAGTCTTCTACGTTTTTGCTGCCACATTACTGGCAATAGACCGAAACACACGCTGGGAACTGGGCCTGCTCAGTCTGACTTCCCCTATCCTCTCCATGGTGTGGCATGCAGACAGACCGTTACCGAGTGCATCTCATTTTGAGGGTGAATACTGGACCCGCTGCAGTTTACCTACCGCTTTAACAGATCCATCGGAATTCACACGGCCATAACACATCTGGACAGGACCTATGTGAGAATGCTATTCATTGACAGTTCAGCATAAAACACTATTGTTCCCTCTAAGCTCGACACCAAGCTCAGAGCCCTGAGTCTGGACGCCGCTTTCTGCAACTGGATCCTGGACTTCCAGTCGAGCAGACAACAGGCTGTGAGGATTGGCAGAAACACCTCCTTTGTACTGACACATAACACAGGGGCCCCCCAGGGGTGTATCCTCAGCCCTCTGCTGTTCACCCAGGACTGTGGCTTTGCACGACACCATCTCCATCACGTTTTTGGACAACACCACGGTTGTAGGCCTGATAACCAAGAAAGATGAGTCGGCCTATAGGGAGGAGGCAAGTGAAGTGGCATTGTGGTGCCTGGACAACAACCTCTCCCTCAATGTCAGCAAAACAAAAGAGTTGATTGTTGACGTCAGGAAGTAGAGGTGGGAACATGTCCTGATCCACATCAATGGGACTGCATTAGAGCGAGTCGGCAGTTTTAAGTTCCTCTGCGAACACATTACCGAGGACTTGACATGGACCAACACGACCACCACTCTTGTCAAAGAGGGAGCAACAGCGTATCTAGGCGGCTGAAGAAATTCAGCATGCCACCCCGGGTCCTTTCCAAATACTATTGCTGCCCCATCGATAGCATCCTGACCGGTTGTATCGCGGCCTGGTACGGGAATTTCTACGTCCACAAACGCAAGGCCCTCCAGCATGTGGTGAAGATGGCCCAATACATCACTGGGACCGTGCTCCCACTCATCCAGGACATTGCTCGAAACGGACCCTGGGGAAGGCCCGTAGCATCATCAAGTTGTTTGGGCTAAATTATAGCTGGGCTATGTACAGGTGCAGTAATCTGTGAGCTGCTCTGACAGCTGGTGCTTAAAGCTAGTGAGGGAGATAAGCGTTTCCAGTTTCAGACATTTTTGTAGTTTGTTCCAGTCATTGGCAGCAGAGAACTGGAAGGAGAGGCGGCCAAAGGAAGAATTGGTTTTGGGGGTGACCATAGAGATATACCTGCTGGAGCGCGTGCTACAGGTGGGTGCTGCTATGGTGACCAGCGAGCTGAGATAAGGGGGACTTTACCTAGCAGGGTCTTGTAGATGACCTGGAGATAGCGGGTTTGGCGACGAGTATGAAGTGAGGGCGAGCCAACCAAAGCGTACATGTCGCAGTGGTGGGTAGTATATGGGCTTTGGTGACAAAACGGATGGCACTGTGATAGACTGCATCCAATTTATTGTGTAGGGTATTGGAGGCTATTTTGTAAATGACATCGCCGAAGTTGAGGATCGGTAGGATGGTCAGTTTTACAAGATTATGTTTGGCAGCATGAGTGAAGGATGCTTTGTTGCAAAATAGGAAGCCAATTCTAGATTTAACTTTGGATTGGAGATGTTTGATGTGAGTCTGGAAGGAGAGTTTCCAGTCTAACCAGACACCTAGGTATTTGTAGTTGTCCACATATTCTTAGTCAGAACCGTCCAGAGTAGCGATGTTGGATGGGCGGGCAGGTGCAGGCAGCGATCATTTGAAGAGCATGCATTTAGTTTTACTTGTATTTAAGAGCAATTGGAGGCCGCAAAAGGAGAGTTGTATAGCATTGAAGCTCGTCTGGAGGGTTGTTAACAGTGTCTAAAGAGGGGACAGAAGTATACAGAATGGTGTTTTCTGTGTAGAGGTGGATCAGACACTCACCAGCAGCAAGAGCGACATCATTGATGTATACAGAGAAGAGAGTCAGTCTCTCAGTCGAGCAGTGGATTTCAAAAACAGATTCAACCACAAAGACCAGAGAGCTTTTCCATTGCCTTGCAAAGGACACCTATTGGAAGATGGGTAAAAAAAAAAAAGCAGACAGTGAACATCCCTTTGAGCATGGTGAAGTTATTAATTACACTTTGGATGGTTTATCAATATACCCAGTCACTACAAAGACGCATGCGTCCTTCCTAACTCTGTGGCGGGAGAGGGAGGAAACCGCTCAGGGATTTCAGGATGAGGCCAATGGAGACATTTAGACAGTTAGTTTAATGGCTGTGAGCAACAACATTGTAGTTACTCCACAACACTAACCTGAATGACGACCTGTATGCAAAATGTTTTATTCTATTCTACTGAGATATTTACTTTCTTTATATTTTTTTTATTGTTGCATTGTCGAGAAGGAACCTGAAAATAAGCATGGGACGGGATACCATGAGTACGACGACTAATAAAACCTGAATTCTCTCCAGATTGGTTTGGAGTCTCTGTCTGTCCCGTTATACAGTCCCCCAGTGCACAGGCTTTTACAGCTTAATGAAATATCAGACTAACTCTGCTGTCCCCTAACCCCTGGGCTACATCCTTCCAGAGAGAGAGATGAGCAGGGCAGAACGTTTGAAATACAAAAAGATAGGGATAACGTTGTCGAGGCAGAAGTAACAGCCTCGATGCCGACTGCTGTCGTCAGTAAAAAGCTGGGAGTTAATTTGCGTTCATTACTGGGAAATGAGTTCGCCCGGGAACGGCTGTATAACTCAGATTACAGCTGATGCGATTGGAGATGTACTTCTCTGTCTGTCCCAAAGAAAAAAGAAATGGAGGAGAAAATATCTCTTTTCAGATCCGTCATGCCCTTAAATGATAGCTGGTTATCCAATACTGCCGGCTTGTCCCTCCCTTCACTTTTAAAGTAGGGATTCCCTATTCTCCTCAACTTTGACTGCTTATATGCACAACTTCTGAGAATGTATTATTGTATTAATATTAGTGTCACAGGTAAAATAAATAACTGTTGTAATCATGTCCTGGTTGTGCATGTTTTTGCATATTAAATGTTAGTGCTGTGTCATGGCCAAAACGCACGGACAGTGTGTCTGATTTCATCACTCTACATGCAATAAACAAAGTGCTGGCTCTGTTTGGCTCCTTGAGTTCTTTTGTTGTTTTTGTGCTACCTGCTGTTAGAAAGATATCTCTTTCATCTCCCAAAATGGAATGACCGTACCTCACATCAATACTATCAGCAATTGCTCATGGGGTCAGCACACAATGTCTTTGTTTTGTATTTGACTGTAACAGAGAACACATTTTTCTCTACAAATCTGTTGCCTTCAATGGCTGCCGTTGATAAAGAAAAAAACATAAATATCCCTCAAGATGTAGGCCTACTTTATGATGAGCAAATATCAGACACGTTGAATCCAATGTAGTCTATGTGTGCGAGTCCATAAGAGACCCGCACCGATCCTATAAATGCTATTCAGTACCGGGTGGCATCTTCACACAAGGTGTTGTAGACGTGTGACCTTGTTTCCCCTTGTCTAGGGACAGAGTGTGTGTGTTTAACGCAGGAATACTGCTCCTCTGGTACTGCATGCCTATGTCAATACTCTCATCCACTCATTGTTCTTCACAGTCATTAGTCTACAGTCCTGCCTGTGTTCGGTGATGTTTCATGTCTGGAGCATTAATGGGTAATGTCTCCTCTGCTGCTCTCTCCAAGTGCCATTTTCACTGGGATCTTTCGAGGGCGTCATTACTTCCCCATGCATTTTAAAGGACAGAGTTTGTTTTGCCTTGGTGGTGGCAGCAATGATGACAGTGGAACCTACAACGATGCCAGTGTTGGAGAAAAGTGGAAACACATGAACAGGCTGAGTGAAGTGTTTGGCGTTCTTTAGATGCCACTGTTAAGGTGGCGTGTGTTTTTTTTGTATGTGTGTTCGAGGCCAATTTTCCAAGCGATTGATTTGATGAGATAACGGTCCATTTATTAAAGGATTTATCTCTTCTTCTTCCGATAAGTAAGCTTCATATGCTCCAATGGTGTCCGTTAAGTCTATCTAGCTACTCTCTTTCCTGTGTGATAAATCCTAAGTCATTATTTGGGCTTTGGTGTGTTATCAGGGCTCCTTGATGTGATCCTAGTGTGAGATCGACTACTGTCCAGATCCATGCTCTGGAGCACCGTCTCTCAATAACCAATCATCTGTCTGGCTATATAGTCCACACATTTCCCTCCACTCTTATTTTCCCTCATGATTTTTTTGTAGTACTTTCTGTCCATTTCCTATCCATGTTGCGCCTTAATCCTCCTCATCCCTTACTCCTCCTCATCCCTTACTCCTCCTCATCCCTTACTCCTCTTCTCCTTTCAGAGAGGACCCTGTCGTGGTCCTATTCTCACCTTGCACCAGGCCTCTTGTCAGTGTGCTAAGAAAGAACACCTTCCTCATTGGCGTCCTTATTTTTTTTTTTTACAAAAGTAATTTCCTCTGTTCAGTCCCTCTCTGCTGCACACACAGGACACTCCATTTCATGTTGCCTTGAACAAATGTCAAATTTTGCGAGGTAGCAGTTTTTTTTTTAAATTAACATATTTATTCAATGATGATGCCTTACAGTCCCTGCATGTGTTCACCTTTTATTCTCTCCTCCTCCTCCTCCTCTTCCCAGGGGAGAGAGCGCTCAATAATGCAATATTGGTTTAATCCCTGCCACCTTGTCAGAGGCTACTTTGTCTGGGTTTTGTTCCTACTGTAGCAGCCTGAGCTTTTAGCCTCGTCTGTAGAGCACGTCTGGAGACACTCCACTCTGCTTGAGGAGCCTCGCTAGTGAGGGAGCCATGTTCCTGGCCCAAGGTCAACGTGCCTTTCTAGGCATGTGCTGGTTGGCGCATGGCGGAACTCCCTGCAAAGATAATGATAGCTCAAGACCATATGTATCCCATCAAGTGCCCTTGTTGCACCATTTGAGTAGAGAGGGAGGGTGTTCAGGGGGCAGCTGGATAGACAGCTGAACGCTCTACCTGAAGTGCTCTCTCCTGGTGTGGAAAGAGGACTTGGAGGGCAAGTAGGGCATATGGTGTTGTTCGCATCTTTAAAATGGCATGAAATTGGGACATGGCACAAATTATAGTGCAAATTAAGGCATCGGTCAAAAAAATAATAATCACAGTTGCATTACATGTTTAGATTCATGTTTGTGTGTGGGCCTATGTCTTTGGAATCATGTCTGTGATGGGTGTGTGAGAGCCTGGTATGGGTGTGTTCACCTGCTGTCTATAATGGGCCTGTTCTTTCGACTGTCCTCTCCTGGGTATTCTCTATCCTGTCTTCTTACTCTGTAATTAGCAGTGCTGGAGGGGAATGTCGTACTTGAGCTGGAGTACCCTTCTTCATGTACCTCCCCTGCTATCCCTATCTCTCCCTTTGTCTCCTCCTCCCCCTCCTCTCCTCTGGAGGGGCACAGGATCTAATGGAGATGGGTGAGATGACATCTGACTCAGAGACAGGGGGGATGTGTACTGGGCATCTGTGGCGATGTACTGATTGGAGAGGTCTAACGCTCCTGGTTCTCTATCCTGCTGACGGTGCCCTTCTCTCCTCTTTTCAGGTGCCAAGGAGATAGTCCTGAAGGCCCAGATTCTGGCTGGGGGACGAGGGAAGGGCGTGTTCGACAGTGGCCTCAAAGGTGGAGTGCACTTAACTAAAGAGTGAGTACCCCACAGGAGGTTGGTGGCACATTAATTGGGGAGGACAGGCTCGTGGTAATGGCTGGAGCGGAATAAGTGGAATGGTTTCAAATACATCAAACACATGGTCTCCACTGGAGTACCCCCAACAACTTCCGCCTGCACTCACTTGGGTGTGTGGACCATTGAGTGTTTCTGTTTTGATTTCTCGGTATCTACTGCTTCAGAGAGATGTCCTCCTGTAGTCATAGTTTTTACAAGATCCATCCTAGATGCAATGTTGCTTTCCCTGTGCTGCAGTTACCTAATATGCCAAGTTTGATAGTGTAGGGCAGAGTTTCCCAAATGTCCCAGTTAGTTTTTTGCCCTAGCACTACACAGCTGACTCAAATAATCAAATCATCATCAAGCTTTGATTTAAAAAAATAAATAATCAGCTGTGTAGTATTAGGGCAAAAATCTAAATGGGGACCCTTGCGGTCCCCAGCACCGAGTTTGGGAAACACTGGTTTAGGGACAACTGCCCCCATTTAAACTTTGAAATAGTAAATGTATCATTGGGAAATTGTACTGTGCACGCATCACTGAACTCTACTGTGGTAGGTTACTGGAATTGTGCTCTTCTGTTGGAGCACAAACATATTGTTCTCCTGGCTCGCACATTGTTACAAAATCCTTATCACATACTCTGGCCAGTTACTAGAGATGTTCTTGATGCTAAAATGACAAATGTAACAAAGGTAGCAGCCATGTTAAGGACTGAACTGTGAATTACGACAAATTGCTACCAAGTGTGTCATTGTCACCCTATTTCGGTATTTGGGATAGCCGGAAACTTTTCTACGTGAGCCATCTGAAGTTGAGCCTCCCCAGACAGTGATGTGAGAGCACCCGCTCGACTACCATCTATCAAAGCAGAGCACAACCTCAGGCTTCATTTGTATTCTATAACCAGAGAGCAAAACGAGAGCTGGAATGAGACGTGCACACTGCCTTTAAAGAGGAGCTGAAATCAGGAGAGCCGTATTCAAAGAGATGTGTAGACATATTTGAAGATTCTCCTAAAACAGTGCTTTGTCAGAACATGTTACAGTCATGTTACAAATGTGCTGAACCATGTCTTTGTTGAAATGAAAACGGCTCCTAGGAGCTGCAAATAATTACTCTGTCTATTCTCTGCCACGGTGATAGTCCTCTATTTTTGAAAGATGTTTGTCCTCTAGGTTTTTGTCCTTGTTTAGTCTTGATTCAAATATCTATTAATGGAGTGGTTGTAATTGGGCCAATCCTGTCTTTTCTTTGACTTTAGCCCCTCGGTGGTGGGTGAGCTGGCCAATAGGATGCTAGGTTACAGCCTGACCACCAAGCAGACTCCAAAGGAGGGAGTGAAAGTAAAAACGGTGAGTCACAGCTGGATGTAAAAGGTCATTCTGTTTTTTTTCTCATTTCCGGTTTATTTCAATTCAGTAATACAGTTCCATGAAATAAATGCCTGCACAAAGCATCGGGGAAATGACACATTAGTCTATATATTCTGTTGTTCCCCTAGTTCTGGGGATAGGTCTCTAGTGGAGACATGCCATTTGAAGCCGATGTCATTTGTTGTGTTTTTGTGCTATTTGCTGTCATGGTTCATTGCAACAAATAATGCATGCAAGTCAGGGCCTCTCTGAGACCAAAGTGTTAGTCACGTAAAACAACCATTTCCAAGTGTCACTAACAAGCAGGAATATAATTTTCCTCACTCACACTCTGCAGCCACTCCAAAAACACACATTTGCAGGTAATGAAGCCTTCCTGTCTTGCAGCTTGTGTTTCTCCTCACTTTTTCTTTCTCTTTCCCCTTCTAGTGAAATATGGCCTAGAGCTCCCCATTAACGCTTGCTTTCATTCCTGCCAGCCAGGAACGCACCTCGCTCTGCTCCTGCCCCTGCTGCAAAGTTTTGGAGAAGTATCAAATGAGTGACACATTTGCCATTTTTTTGTAGAAAGTGCTGGCGGGGGTGGAAGTTCACTACAACAACACCCGGGCTGAGGGGAAAGTAGGGAAAGAGAAAAATGTCAACACAGAAATCCTAACTGCAGAAGCATTGTTGTGAGATGTAATTTCATATTGAAAAATGTGCTGCATTATCTATCCATGGCACGTCAGTTGACTGACATAACACAATACCTGATAGTGTTTTATTTTATAAACTAAGCACAGAAAATGGATTTCTTGCAAAAGTGTATCATGATAAATCCTCCCAGAGGGACCTATGGTATGATACGCAGGCATGTGTCATGTGTTACACATTAAAACAGGTACACACAAGATAAATTTGAGAAAAATGAAGACATTCACAAACATGGGAGATATGATGCTATCTGGCTGCAGTCACAGGCCTCCCTCAACGCCTGTTTCGGATTAGATTAGGCATGGGATCAAAGTAGTAAAGTAGCCCGAGAGAGCTGCAGTGATTGAACAGGATCCAGGCCTGAGTATATGCACCCTCTTAACAGGCTGTAATTCTGTTGTCAGCCTGTTTCTCTGAATGAGAACCAGGGGCGGCTGTCAGCTTGCCCTTGTAACGCGTCTCTTCACTTCACCGTACTGCAGCCAGCCTCTCCAGACATGACACAGAGCATGGTTCTACTGCCAGTACGGACCAGGGCTGGGGAGAGGGGGAGAAAGTCCTAGAAGACAGAGGAGGAGAGAGTAGCAGAGGGAGAGAGGGGCACAGAAAGGCAGTGAGATTGAGAGAAAGACTGGGAGAGGGTGGTAGTGGTGTGGAAAAGGTAGATCAAGACATTAATCTGGGAGAGGGAGAGAAAGAAGGCTGCACTGCCACTGTTTGCATATGGGACATGAAGAACGAGCGTCGTCAATAAGTCCAAATTAACACGGTCCAGTTAGACTGCAGGAAACTGATAACAAACAACCAACTTATCTCTATCCCTCTGTCTTTCCATGAATCTCTCTCTAGTTTCTCTTTCTTCTTTTGCCATCTCCCAGCGCGTTGCTTCATTTTCACTAGAGCGTAGAAGTAGAACCCCCAGTTTCTTTGAGTTGTAATGGTTCAGTGTCTCTCCATCCCTGCCTGTCTGTCTGTGTCTGAGGACAGTCTGTGAGGGGAAGGCAGTAGTCTGACTCTGTAGACCGACTCTCTCCCTACTGACCAGGTGATGGTGGCTGAAGCCCTGGACATTACCAGGGAAACCTACTTTGCCATCCTGATGGACCGGGCCTGCAACGGGCCTGTCATGGTGGGCAGTCCTCAGGGTGGGATGGACATAGAGGAGGTGGCCGACAAAACCCCAGAGCTCATATTTAAGGTACAGTTCTGTGAGCTCTGAAGCAGCATATGTTACAAATGACTACAGATGTGAACATGGAACCTCTCACCTTTCACTGGCGGTGTTATCTCGCCTCTCTCCCTCCCCTGATTGGTACAATAAATCCCTTGATCCCTTCTCCATGTGAGAATCTCATCTCTACAAGTGCCTGATAATCATAATGCCATCGTTACAGTATCCGGTTTCCTTTCCTCACATCTGGCAGGTTGCCACCACTTAATTGCAGCTTCCATAATTTAATATGAATATCCACTTTTTGTCATATTACCATGCAGTGTTTTTGAGTCTCCATCTCTCTCTGTTTCTCTCTTGCTCTTCCTCTTGCTCTCTCGGTCTCTCTCTGACCCGCTCTGTCCCTCTCTCTTTCTCATTCTCTTCCTCTCTCTGCTACCACAGGAAGTCATAGATATATTCGAGGGGGTGCGAGACGACCAGGCGCTCCGCATGGCAGCTAATTTGGGTTTCAAAGGACCTCTGGAGAGACAGGTGATGGGCCCGGCGAAGCTCTCTGAGCCGCAGTGCAGAGAAGCAGAATAGTGTACACACACTGAAGACCCACAGTACACAACTCAAGAGCTGTTGAAACTGGATAGGACACTGCCAGTATACTGGGCTCTCTATGCTGGTTTATAGAAGTCCTTATACAACAGACAAAGCTTTATAGGTTCACCATTATAGCGCATAACAAAAATGAAGTCACTGAAGTACATTACATTTTTTGGAGTCCTCTCAAAATCATGAACAGACATTGCTGCTGTAGCCAGTCCTGGCCAGTATAAACTCCACAATTCACATTTGATATTAAAAGTTATTATCTGGTTCATTTTAGAGCCAATTGTCTTGTAGCATTATATTGCTAATTTGTATTCCTATCCGTGAGCAGAGCAGCATAAAAGATTGGATTAGTTCAGTGTTACAATGGGGAAAACGTATAAATCGACTTAATGAATGTTTTATTTAAAATGAAATGAACATAAACACAGTTGTCTGAGAGGTACACCCTGTGTAATACCAGCCTGTTTTGGTATTGAATGGCCATTGATTTTAACAGGAAAATGATTCGCTAAGTGTCTGGCTTGTCAGTTTAGTTCTGAAACTCTGTCTTCTGAAACGCAGGTGTGGAATGGAACCTTCTTTGAAGTAACTTTGCTTCTTTGAAAACTTTGAGATTACAAAAAGTGTGTGTGTGTGTGTGCGTGTTTGCAGATGTGTGTCTGTGAGTGTGTGGCAGAGAGTAGTGCTTACATCATTTTCTGTCAGGCTTTTTTTCGTAATCAAAAGAGCAGCTCGGTGCCAGGGACAGACAGAGACATCCGCTGAACGCTGTATTCTTTAAAAGAGGATTTATTACAATGACAGTCACTCCAATGCGCCTGTTAGGATAATGTGGCACAAAAGACGCATTGTCATCTCACTCATAGCTAATACATTAATATGCCACACAATGGCTGTATTATAGTGGTTTAATTACTGTTTTATTAGGGTATATAGGTGAAAGCTATGATCCCTTATTGATGTCACTCAGTGTAAATGAAGGTGAGGAGACAGGTTAAAGAATGATTTTTAAGCCTTAAGACAAATGAGACATGGATTGTGTATGTGTCCCATTCAGAGGGTGAATGGGAAAGACAAAAGATTGAAATGCCTTTGAGCGGAGTATGGTAGTAGGTGCCAGGTGCAACAGTTTGAGTGTGTCAAGAACTGCAGAGCTGCTGGGTTTTTCACGCCCACCAGTTTCCTGTGTATATCAAGAATAGTCCACCACCCAAAGGACATCCAGTCAACTTGCACAGCTGTGGGAAACATTGTCAACATGGGCCAGCATCCCCGTGGAATGCTTTTGACAACTTGTAGAGTCCATGCCCTGACAAATGGAGGCTATTCTGAGGGCAAAAGGGGACCCAACTTCATATCAGGAAGGTGTTCCTAATGTTTTGTACGCTGAGTCATGTTAGTTAGAAAATAGTAGGTTGTCAGAAACTCCTGAGAAAGGTGTTATTTTTTTATTTTAATTTTTCAACACCTGCACACATACATACACGCACAAAAACACATGCACACACATGCTCTGTGTGTATAAGGGGATTTGCCATGTTTTATTTAATGTGTGCGTGGTGCTGAGTGGCCCTGGCTGGCCTGCTGCTCAGAGGCATCTTGTTGGGTAATAACTGTCCTCTGTGGAACCCACAGGCTGCAGATCAGATTAAGAGGCTCTATGATCTGTTCCTGGAAGTCGACGCCACTCAAGTAGAAGTCAATCCTCTCGGAGAGACTCCCGAAGGACAAGGTACGACTCTCGTTCTCGTTCTCTTTTTGGTGTCTACATGTTAGAAGGTCTGTTTGTCTGGAATTTGTCTCTTGTCCTCGCAATCTCTCGTACATCATGGGAGTGTCCTAGGTGGGATTTTAGGTATATATTTGAGCATATCCATCACTAATTACCTCTTGAGGAACAATCATACAGATAAACTCATTGTTATGAAACAAGATCTTGTTATAGGTCTGGTTCATCAAAGAAAATACAGTTTTGTAGCCTAGTCTAATCACTGCTTATGAATATTGATGAGAGGTCTGTTATTTTGTTGTGTACAACCAAGCTGTACTGAGAGGTGCAACTCTGCCATCCAACAAGCAAGGCAGAAACTTGTGTTTCTGTAGACTCCCATTGAAAGTATATCAACTTGTTATTTAATTTGTACATATACGACAAGGGAAGATAATGAACTACCGAGCATGTCTTTTCAGTAGAGTTTAAACAGCACGCCACATGGTACTGAAGAACATCACTGCAGGCAGAATAGTTACGGCATGTTTTTCCCCCCCACTTTAGTCTCTTACTTTGACTTGCATTTCAGCGTAACTGAACCCTCATCACCAAAGGGACGGTAAGACTAAATGACTGTTAAACTCTGAAAATGAATGTAATTGTACTACAGTTGGTCACATACAGCAGCTCCAGGAGACAGCCAACACTCCACTTAGCTGCAATAGAAGTGACTTCCCATACATTTTTGTTCTGCCGAGTTGTGTGTGTGTGTGTCATGTTACCTTTATTACACTTGGGAGCTTAAGCGCAGGTAGTATGTCACAGAGACGAGCCATTACATAGTGAATTTACAGTTGATTCCATGGGGATCCCGTGTACCACTTGTCATTTGTCCTCCAGGCTGTTATAGAGTATTGATAGATGAAGGCTCCAATCACCCCTGTGTAAATGGTTGTGGTATGTAGTGGGCCTTACAAAGTCCAAATCCATAAGGAGCCGACCTCAGCATTTCAGCTCTGCAGTAAATACTGTTTCTTTGAACTGCACCTTGTGAAGTGTAAAAGTATTGTCCATTATGCATAATATATTCCCCCTTTGAGGCACTGTCGATGCATAAACATGAGCTGCACCATTACAAATACTGAATTAATTAAGTCTAATAGGGTGAGATCACTTGCCACATTTTATTTAACATATTTCATTGAGTTTATAAATTATTACATTTCCATTTCACTTCATCCTTCTTTTTCTCTACATCTCTTCCTCTTTCCTTTTCTACATTGTCTATTTCCTTCTTCCTCTCTTTATTATTCTGTCCCTCTTCTCTTCATATCTCTCTCTCTCGCTTCTTTCAGTGGTGTGCTTTGATGCCAAGATCAATTTTGACGATAACGCAGAGTTCCGTCAGAAAGCCGTCTTTGCCCTGGACGACATGTCAGAGAGCGATCCCACCGAGACGGAGGCAGCCAAATGGGACCTCAAGTACATCGGCTTGGATGGAAACATCGCCTGCTTTGGTGAGTTCTGATTATGGCTGTCCACGCACATGCATGTTCTATTAATTCAGCCATGGGTAACCCACCCCAACTGGAATAGAGTTGTTATTTTCCTTATCAGATAATTGAAGGCTGGGAGACGACGTTCAAACTTTGTCAAACTACAGTAAAGCCGACTGGGCTCCACTCCAGTCCAAATTGACAACCAGCTTTCTAACGACTCCAGAAGGAGGCTGCCATAACCAATGCTTTCTAATTAGCCATAATCCGCCCAAAAAGTCTCCAGTGAGCTGGATTGTTAGTCTTCTCATTATGGTCCTCCCCTGTCATAAATCAAAGCTTTACAGTGTAATTCTGGGCTGCTGGGGAGTCTCTTCTGTCTGCCCTGAAGCCTCATAAACATTGTGGCAGTAAGAGCACAGGTTAGTGGCTCTTTCCCCTGCGCAGCCTCTCCTGCAGAACAACAGCTCAGAGCTGATGGGCTCCTTTAAAAGCTTTGTAACCCACCAAAGTGACAGCTGTTAAAGCCAGTTTCCTTTTATTGAGACTTCTGTCGGGGCACTTGCCAGGACGTAGGCTCAGTGCCGCTAAACCAAATGAGGTAAGACGTTTGTAGAGAAGCGTGTTGGCTTTGGCAGGAAGTGACTGAATCGCTTGGCTCCCTTGCAGCAAAGCACCAGGAAGCCCAGATAGGGATGTGCTCACTAGGCTGCCTGATAATACGGCACAACACTAGTGCCACAGAAATGTGTTTAATCACTGCTCGCTTTCTGAAGTCAAGAGCATTGCCGTAATCACATTTCCCTCCACTTTTCAACTTCTTCAAGTGTTAAATATCCCAATTATAAGTTTTAACAGTACCTCTTAAAGATTCAAATCCTCAAAGAATGTTGTTATTCCCTCTTCATTAGATAATTTATTCATTGATTTCACAGTGAGCCCTTTCATGTTTGTGTTGTTTTAATGCTGGTGTTAGGTCATGTTTAATTGAATTAAATCCCAACTACTTGTCACTGTTTTCTCTCAAGGGTTTTCGTTTCAATTCGCATCTTCATTTGGACTCTAATGGGGGGGAAATCTAACTTCATCAGAGAATCGGCAAGAAACCATTATCAGAATTCCAGAATCATAGTTTGTCATCAAAATTGTGATGAGCACAGTAACAACTTTTTTTAGAGGCCCTTCTATGTTTTCTGAGACCAGTAACAGTTCTCAACTTTCTCTGTGGTTTAGTTTCACCTTTGATCTGTCATTACAGTGAATGGGGCTGGTCTGGCTATGGCCACGTGTGATATCATCGACCTCCATGGAGGGAAGCCGGCCAACTTCCTGGACCTAGGAGGAGGGGTGAAGGAGAAGCAGGTGTACGAGGCATTCAAACTCCTCACTGCTGACCCGAAGGTAGGAGCCCACTTTATCCAACACCACAGGGTGTGTGAGTGGGCTGTGGAGAGGAGTTGTACCACTTAAAGATAGAGAACAAAGCTGATTCACTATGCTACAGTAGCTAGTTCCATGTCAAACTGTCAGTTGGTCTCGAAGAGCCAACACATTGTTCCAACCACCTGTTGAATTCCCTATTTAACCAACCCAGCTGCTCAACACTTTATCCTAGCGATTCTGTAAATATTTGTTGCTGCTACTTTGTGTGACTGTTTAACCAGGAGTCATGTTAAAGCTTCTCTTTAAGGCCTTGTCTGGTCGGTTAGGCACCAGTCCACCTCCTAACAAAGACACAACAGTTTAGTGGGTTTGGCACTGACAGCTATGTTTCTCCCAGAGATGGGCTATTAGAGATCTCCTAATTATAATGCCATGGTTTTATTGACAGTTTTGTAATGAATTACAGCCCCGCAGCCACAATAAAGCCAGCCTTTTAATGGCTTGTCCCTGCCGTCACAGTCTTCTCCCAATGCACAACCCAAACTCGTTACTGTACTTTCCTGGTGCAATTAAAGGTCCAGAACCTCAGAGGAGAGGATGTGGCAGCTTGGCTCTCTTTACGACAGTTGAATACTAAATGTTCAGATTGCCAATAACTCAGCAGTGAACAGTTGGAGGCTGGTAACAATGCCGCAGTGCTAGTTTGTTGACACTCATCAGAGCACTAATTCCCTGTTTGCTTTCACTTCAAATTATGTCTATTTGACAATGGTTGTGTCTTCGTATGTGTCATAGAACAGTGTTAAATACTGGTTCCTTCTATCCACTGTTGAACAGGCCAGTTTACCACACATTTCTGATACATTGAGAACAAAGGACATAGAGGCATGATGTGGAATGTTCTATGCACAAATATGGCATGATACTCATTGCAATACACAAGTCACTCGAATGCCATGACTTTGCTTCACTTCAGTTTCATGTAGTCGCTTTAATAGTTGACCAAGAGTCATAATCGAATTTTGTAAAGAAAAGAGAGAAAAAAGAAACAGTCACACAACAGGAATAAAATATGCAAGAATAAGCTATTATTCCAGTACCAGATCAATGTGCAAGGTATTTGAGGTAGATATGTATATAAAGGCAGGGCTAAGTGACTCGGCATCAGGATATATTATAATATAGAGTAAAGAACACCATAGCAGCAGCATATGATGAGTGTGTTTATGTATGCGTGTTGTGTTCGTATGCATGTGCACGTCGCGTGTGTGCATATGTAGTGTATGTGAATGTGTTGGTTTTGTTTGAGTGTCAGTGTTGTGTGTGTGTGTGTGTGTGTGTGTATATAGTCGTGGCCAAACGTTTTGAGAATGACACAAATATACATTTCCACAAAGTTTGCTGCTTCAGTGTCTAGATATTTTTGTCAGATGTTACTATGGAATACTGAATTATAATTACAAGCATTACAAGTGTCAAAGGCTTTTATTAAGTTGATGCAAAGAGTCAATATTTGCGGTGTTGACCCTTCTTTTTCAAGACCTCTGCAATCCGCCCTGGCATGCTGTCAATTAACTTCTGGGCCACATCCTGGCTGATGGCAGCCCATTATTCCATAATCAATGCTTGGAGTTTGTCAGAATTTGTGGGGTTTTGTTTGTCCACCTGCATCTTGAGGATTGACCACAAGTTCTCAATGGAATTGAGATCTGGGGAGTTTCCTGGCCATGGACCCAAAATATCTATGTTTTGTTCCCTGAGCCACTTAGTTGTTACTTTTGCCTTATGGCAAGGTGCTCCATCATGCTGGAAAAGGCATTGTTTGTCACCAAACTGTTCCTGGATGGTTGGGAGAAGTTGCTCTCGGAGAATGTGTTGATACCATGTTTTATTTATTGCTATATTCTTAGGCAAAATTGTGAGTGAGCCCACTCCCTTGTCTGAGAAGTAACCCCACACATGAATGGTCTCAGGATGCTTTACTGTTGGCATGACACAGGACTGATGGTATGACACAGGACTGATGGTATGACACAGGACTGATGGTATGACACAGGACTGATGGTATGACACAGGACTGATGGTATGCTCCCCATGTCTTCTCCGGACAAGCTTTTTTCCCGATGCCCAAACAATCGGAAAGGGGATTCATCAGAGAAAATTACTTTACCCCAGTCCTCAGCAGTCCAATCCCTGGACCTTTTTCAGAATATCAGTCTGTCCCTGATGTTTTTCCTGGAGAGAAGAGGCTTCTTTGTTGCCCTTCTTGACATCAGGCCATTCTCCAAAAATCTTTTCCTCACTGTGCGTGCAGGTGCACTCACACCTGCCTGCTACCATTCCTGAGCAAGCTCTGTACTGGTGGTTCCCCGATCCCGCAGCTGAATCAACATTAGGAGACGGTCCTGGCGCTTGCTGGACTTTCTTGGGCACCCTGAAGCCTTCTTCACAACAATTGAACCGCTCTCCTTGAAGTTCTTGATGATATGATAAAAGGTTGATTTAGGTGCAATCTTACTGGCAGCAATATCCTTGCCTGTGAAGCCCTTTTTGTGCAAAGCAATGATGACGGCACGTGTTTCCTTGCAGGTAATCATGATTGACAGAGGAAGAACAATGATTCTAAGCACCACCCTCCTTTTGAAGCTTCCAGTCTGTTATTCGAACTCAATCAGCATGACAGAGTGATCTCCAGCCTTGTCCTCGTCAACACTCACACCTGTGTTAACGAGAGAATCACTGACATGATGTCAGCTGGTTCTATTGTGGTAGGGATGAAATGCAAACAGGGAATTTGCTCTCCCCTCTTTCTCCTGTAGTCCACGATCATCTCCTTGGTCTTACTGAGGTTGAGGGAGAAGCTGTTGTCCTGGCACCACACTGCCAAGTCTCTGACCTTCCTGTAGGCTGTATAATTGCTGTCGGTGATCAGGTTTACCACTGTTGTGTCATCTGCCAACTTGATGATTGTTTTGGAGTCATGCGTGGCGATGCAGTCATGGGTGAACAGGGAGTACAGGACTAAGCACCCAATCCTGAGGGGCCCCCGTGTTGTTGCCTACCCTTGCCACCTAGGGCCGCCCCGTCAGGAAGTCCAGGGTCCAGTTACAGAGGGAGGTGTTCAGTCCCAGGGTCCCCAATTTGGTGATGAGCTTGGAGGGGACTATGGTGTTGAACGCTGAGCTGTAGTCCCCTCTTGTTCAGGTGGGAGAGGGCAGTGTGGAGTGGAATAGAGATTGTGTCATCTGTGGATCTGTTGGGGCGGTTTGTGAATTGGAGTGGTTGAGGGTGTCTGGGATGATGGTGTTGATGTGAGCCAATGACCAGCCATGTCATACGTATCTATAGGCTATATCAGAGATAAGCCTATATCAGTTTCTTCTTTTTTAGTCGGACACTGAGGGCACGAATCACACACACACACACACACACACACACACACACACACACACACACACACACACACACACACACACACACACACACACACACACACACACACACACACACACACACACACACACACACACACACGTACCAGAGATGGATTTTAACAAGGTGCTAGTGAAACTCTGCCATTTACGATGTATTGTCCCAGTCAAATGTCCACAGTGTATATATTATTTTTTGCCCTACATGAAATCATCAAGGTGTCCTGAAAACAGAATAAAATAAGAGAGAAAGTAGAGGTTTAAGTGTTTCTCAGTCCTCTGAGGCAGTGTGATCAAATTCATACATTATGATGTCAAACGAGGTCATAATAGAGATGAATTTGAGGGGGAAACCGAGCCAGCTTTTAAAGACAGCATTAGACTTCAGTTATTCCTGCATAGGAAGTAGTCTTCTCTTTATCCTAGCTTCAATTCGAAGCCCAAACCCTAGAGTAAAGGCAGTAGCTACCGGTTCCTCCTCCAGCAGTGTAGAGGCGAGACAGACACAGGCCCTCCCTTATGGGGGAGAGATGAGAGCGGATTGACATTAAACCTCCGTGTACCGCCATTTGCATTTCATACAGGGATTTGGAGACTCATCAGATCTGTGGAGGGAATGTTAATTATTAGATTCTTGGCATGATGAAAATCCTCATTTACATTTTTCTTTTAATATATTCCTTGCACTAAAGATGTTCTGTGTCTCGGTTCCATTTAGGCCTAGGCTGTGAACAACTTGAGCCAGAGTAAGAATCAATAGCTGGAAATGCCAAAGATACACACTTGTTAAATGTTGAAATGTGTCCAACTGAATAAGGTACTTGAAAGGGTTTGTCATGACAAATACTTAATATTCATGCTTACAATTGAATTTCTTATGCTTTATTTGCTTTGGCATGGAAGATGTTGACTCGTTTCAACCTTATGAAATGTTAATCCGTGTTTGAAGACGAGTCAGCAGTGGAATGTTTATTTTGCCATATTCAATACTCAACTCAAAAGCCTTGTGCTTCACCCCCCAACAGTTTCCACCTTGAGGTTTGGTGTAATGTGAGATGCCTAACAGTGACATAAAACTCTAGCTGTATACTCATTTTCACTAGTGCAGCAGTATTATACATTTACTGCAGCCAACTACAGTTTGTATCCAGGGAAGCTGATATTCTGCATAAGTTAGTATATTCTACCCTCGTTGGCACAGCCTTATTTTAGCTGCTAGGTTCTTCATAGCCACTAGCAATTAATATGGTTATGTATAGTATAGCTGGTGTCAATTGATACGTTGTGGCTATCAATGACTATCAAAAAGGTAACATTTAAGCACCATTAGCAAGGAGGATCGTTTAGAAATAAATACCAGGTAAACTTAAGCATAACCTGGCTCGTTCTCTTATCTGGGAGATGGCAAACACTGGATAGCGTGTCCGTCCACTGCTCTCTAGCTCACTCTCTGGTCTCTCTTTTCTCTCTCTGCCAGCTCTCTTTCTGCTTTGATCTCTTCAGCTCGTTCTATTCCAACTACAAGATTCAGTTGGGAGTGTACAGCTTCAGCTACAACGGACAGGTCCTGGGATTGGATATGATTTTAATCTTGTTTGTTTGTTTTTTCATGTTTTTTCTCAGTTGGAGTATAGCATTGATTAGGTCAATTAGAAAGAGGGACCATATAGAATAGGGAATATGATGAAAATGTACAGGATGAGGGAAGAGGTTAGAGAAAAAGAAGGATGAAGAAAATGAAAAGAAAAATGAAGACATTGAACGTAATATCTAAAGTAAGTGTTGGTGTGTAAAGTATGTGGGCAAAGCCTATTCATTTCATTGGACATGCAGTCTCTTCTGTTCAATGGTGTTTCAATTCTGTCCTCTGGCGCCTTACGTCCCTGCTAGAATCACTAGCCCCACTCTTTCACAGGCATATAAAGAACTGCTTACTTTGACAGAGTAGTTGTAGTATTGAGTCCCCCCCCCCACATTACCTGTAGGCAGTGGCCAAATACCCACAGCCAAATTTCCTCTTTATTACACTCCCTCCTGCTCAGTCCTGATAGGAAATAACAGATGAATGTTTTGTCCTGTGCACTGTATTTCTTAGGTGGTGGTGAATTATGTCCCCTATAAGACGGTGCTGTGCTCCTAGGCTGTGTGTGACGGCAGGGAGTGACTGGGTAATTGTCACCTGTGGGTGTTTTCACAGCTTTGTGTGTGTGTGTGTGTGTGCCAGTAACAAGATGTAAAGGGAACGGACACAGCTAGGTTCTCTGATCCACCATGAATGTATTGGTACATTAGCATTTAGCCCATTCAGTTGACCAGCTCCAAGGCAGAGAGGGAAGGAAAGAGATGGTGTGTCAAATCTTCTTTTTCACATACTTCGTAAAGAACAGGTGTACGCTAACATTGAAATGCTTACTTAGGCGCCCTTCCCAACCATGCAAAGAGAAAAATAATAGAGAGAATATTTGACTAGGTCACCAACCTTGGGTGTTAATCACATTTTTGATTAGGCATGCTGAAGGTGTGTACTTGCTCATATTCACCCTTGGCCTCCCTACTGGGTTGTGTGCGTTTCTATGTGTGCACAAACGTGTGTGTTGTATCTGCTCTGGAGGTGTGTACTCACTCAGATCATCCAGCTTCACTTGTGCCTCCCCTCCAGCCCAAGTATTTGTTAGTGTCTGTGATGCACTTTGTGCGTGGGTGTTTGTATACGAAGGTGTTCACTCACTCAGACCTTTGTGTTCCTTGCGGCAGTGTGTGGTAAGTGTGTGTGTGTTTCTCTCAATGTTAGTTAGTTTCTGCTCTGCTTCACCTGTTTCATTTCAGTTATTATTAGTGACCTGGACAGTCAATAAACGGTATAAATATAGCGCCATTAGCGTTTTTGCATTTTTACAGTTTCAAATTTGGTTTTAGTCATTTTTATTCCCACATTTTTGGAGGGGACACCACTGATCTAAACAGTAAGGTATTTTCCTTCAACATATACACGTTCTGGCTGTAGCCTGCTGAGCGTGTCTACTGTACACGGTCACCTAACCCCTTTGTTGGCTAGTTGTGCCATCTTTGGCATGGTGTACCTCACGGAGAAGAGCTCCTGGCCCGTTTCCCGTCACATTTCCACTCCAAATCGCCCCATTACATCAAGAGTATTCTTAAAAGTTATTGTTGTCCACCTACTGCAGATATACCCAGTGTATGGCAGCTCTCTCCTCCCCCAGCCTTTGATCTGCTAAATCCTGTTAAGGCAGCGTTGTGAGGGGCTCTGAGGAGCAGGCCCAACCACTCCACTCTGGATCAGCCACTCACTCTCTGGTCCTCTCTGTGCATATGGAGATGTCTTGGGCCCGTCGAATGTCAGAGCGCCTGCTTGGACATGGTGTGAGGCTGTCGGAGACTAGGAGACGGGGCTCATTTTTGCCCTCTTTAAGAGCCCCACTCTGCAACGTGAGGCCACAGTTCTCGAGGCTCAGGGAATGACTCCTATTCATGTCCTTGGATCTGTTTTGTCTACACCTCTCAGACAGGCTAAGGCAATCATGCACGGTACAAATACAGACTAACACACACATGCCTAGCCCTCCAGGGACTTGCACAATCAACCATCATTGAGTTGGCTGTGACGTCGGAGATCTGGGTTTGCTGTGGAGAAATGGTCTGTCGGCCTGCAGGCTAGGCCTCCGGGAACAGCCAGTCCCCTGTGTCGTAAAGACAAGCAATGATAAGCCAGAGAGAAAGCCCAGAAACAGGCTCCCACTCCATAATGGAGTTCATTCCCTCTGCGTAGAGCATTAAGCCTGGCATTACAGACGGCAGGCTATAGGGAGCCATCACCTGAGACAATTGCTGTGGGACCAGTAAACATAGGACTGGGGCGATAAGGAGGGAACATTGGAATGACGAGCAGGTCATGCCATCAAGAGCACCTTTTGCTAATAGTGGTAATGGCTCTCTGTGTATGTGTAGTGAGATCTGAATGGTGAGATTGCTTTTCTATGGTGGCGCAGAGCACATATTGACATTGAGATTTGAATCGAGTGGTGCTGGTGAGTAGAGTAGGGGGCATTATTTCAGTAATATATAGCTAGATCTAACCATTGGTTTGAAGGGATACTTAGGGATTTTGTCAACTTCCCCAGAGTCAGATGAACTCGTTGATACCATTTGTGAGTCTGCATCCAGAACGAAGGAAATTAGTGGTATTTTGAAAGATACTGCTAACTATTGTTCGGGTAATGACTGGAAGTCTATGGTATCTACTAGCGTCCTAGTAGTGAAATAGACTTCCAGACATTGTGCTAACACAAGTTAGCAACTTTCTTCGAACTGAACTACATGTTTCAAGCAGACCACTATAGTCCCTGTGCCCAAGAACACGAAGACAACCTGCCTAAATGACTACACTCACGTTCGTAGCCATGAAGTGCTTTGAAAGGCTGGTAATGGCTCACATCATTATCCCAGAAACCCCAATTTGCATACCGCCCAAACAGATCAACAGATGATGCAATCTCTAATGCACTCCACCCTGCCCTTTCCCACCTGGACAAAAGGAACACCTATGTGAGAATGCTATTCATTGACTACAGCTCAGCGTTCAACACCATAGTACCCTCAAAGCTCATCACTAAGCTAAGGATCCTAGGACTAAACACCTCCCTCTGCAACTGGATCCTGGACTTCCTGACGGGCCACCCCCAGGTAATGAAGGTAGGTAGCAACACATCTGCCACGCTGATCCTCAACACTGGAGCCTTTCAGGGGTGCGTGCTCAGTCCCCTCCAGTACTACCTGTTCACCCATGACTGCATGGCCAGACACGACTCCAGCACCATCATTAAGTTTGCAGACGATACAACCTGATCACCAACAACGACGAGACAGCCTATAAGGAGGTCAGAGACCTGGCCGTGTGGTGCCAGAATAACAACCTATCCCTCAACGTAACCAAGACTAAGGAGATGATTGTGGACTATACGAAAAGGAGGACCGAGCACTCCCCCATTCTCATCAACGGAGCTGTAGTAGAGCAGGTTGAGAGCTTCAAGTTCCTTGGTGTCCACATCACCAGCAAACTAGAATGGTCCAAACACACCAAGACAGTTGTGAAGAGGGCACGACAAAGCCTATTCCCCCTCAGGAAACTAAAAAACATTTGGCATGGGTCCTCAGATGCTCAAAAGGTTCTACAGCTGCACCGCCGAGAGCATTGGTTGCGTCACTGCCCGGTACTGCAATTGCTCGGCCTCCGACCGCAAGGCACTGCAATAGGCAGTGCGTACGGCCCAGTACATCACTGGGGCTAGGCCGCCTTCCATCCAGGACCTCTACACCAGGCGGTGTCAGAGGAACGCCCTAAAAATTGTCAAAGACTGTTCTCTCTACTACCGCATGGCAAGCGGTACCGGAGTGCCAAGTCAAGGACAAAAAGGCTTCTCAACAGTTTTTACCCCCAAGCCATAAGACTCCTCATCAAATAGCTTCCCGGACAATTTGCATTGTGTGCCCCTCCCAACTCTTCTTTTACGCTGCTGCTACTCTCTGTTTATCATATATGCATAGTCACTTTAACTATACATTCATCTACATACTACCTTATTTGGCCCGACCAACCAGTGCTCCCGCACATTGGCTAACCGGGTTATCTGCATTGTGTCCCACCACCCGCCAACCCCTCTTTTACGCTACTCTTTTTACTGTTTTTATTCCCTTACTTACCTATTGTTCACCTTATACCTTTAATGTGCTGTTGGTTGGAACCTGTCTGTAAGCATTTCACTAAGGTCTGTTGTATTCGGCACGTGACAAATAAACTTTGATTTGATTTGGTTACAGTTAAATGATTAGAACCATACAGCACTGTGAGTTATCGGGGTCTCTTAATAGATCTCTAAGCGTAACGTAAATGCTAATATCTCAGTGGAAACTCAGGAAATGCTAACAGCCTCAGTATAACGGCTGATCATGGACTAGCAGCAGACCCCGTCAGACCTCAGCTGCCTGCTCAGTGCATCATGCCAAGGCCTCCTCAACCAACTATACTGTGGCTGACGATTTGCTATATTGTAGCTGTTCCACCTCACTGCTTATAAGATCATAGCTGAATGTAGGCTGTTTCTACTTGGTTTCAGGTCCTTTGCTCACAGAGTACTGGGACTGGGCCAGGCATTGACGTACAGAATGGGATGTAAATGGTAGGAGGAGAAGTCAAGGCTCTGGAGCTCTTGTCTAAAGCCTCTGAGTTGTGATGTGTGGCTACGGAGCTGCAGTTCAAAGAAACAATATGACGCTACAGGCGAACTGGATGCGCAGTGTGATGTTTGAACTCCATGTCAAAACGTTGGCGTTTTTTCCTCTTTTTCACACTCTGAAAACCATATAGCAATCCTCCATACACTGAAGATATCTGGACTTTGGGAAATTGGAAATGCTTCAGTTTTGCCAGTTCACTTTGTTACTTTAGTCTAATTGGTTGGAGTAGAGTGCGTTGTTTTTATGAGTTGTAGCCTACTCCAGGCAAGAAGCTCCAGTCAAGAAGCAAGAAGTTGTTTTATTTCGATTTTCATTTTAGCGAACAATGTTTTTTTTTTTTTTTTTTTTTTGAACGAACCCATGGTAATACTGAGCTGAATTGCATAATTAACCAACTGTGAATGACAGACGGGTTTATTAACACTAAGTGAATATTACTTCTCTTGACACGTTGTTTTTTATCCTTGAGGATGTTTAGAGAGAAATGCCTCAGTAGTACATTCAGTACATGATAATGATACCTCATAATTTCAGGACCAAATGTACTGCTTGTCGCTGTTTGGATCGTTAGTTGCTGTGTCATACCCTGCAGATTGGAATAACAGTTGGCTATTTTTTGTTAATGTAGCATTGCAATGTTCTTATTTTAGTTGTTGGGATGCTACTGGTGAAATGACACACTCCGATAATTGTGTATTGCCTTCATTTGTTTGTCCTAATTGTCTCTGTTTACCTCAGTCAGTGATCTCATTATGTGAGCCCTCTAACCTTCCAGCTGCCGGCTGTAATTGTGTTGCTTATCGAAATAAATCAAATGTAACTCAGACTGGCTGCCAAACTAAATACCATTATCTCTTAGATCTATGTTCCACTTAGGCACTTTCATATGGATTAGCCTAGGTATCCTGATGCGGTTCTCTGGTGTAATTGTGAAGAAACCAAAATACAATTTGCTTCACAAGAGTTATAAATAACTGCTTTGGAATGTCCTTTACACACGCGCGCACACACACACGCACACACACACACACACACACACACACACACACACACACACACACACACACACACACACACACACACACACACACACACACACACACACACACACACACACACACACACACACAGCGTGTTTGCTTGTTATCCCACAGTACCTAGTACTTTGGATAAATGTTAAAAACAAGAAGTTAGGCTAAATTGCAATAAGATCTCAATCTCCTCTAAATTGCACCTGCGGTCGATATGTGAATGGCCCTGAGAAGAAGCACTCCCTCCCTCAGAGTGCCATTCAGCTGGGATGATCGCCTTTCATCTGGCCTGGCATGTTTTACCCATCTCATCACTTCTGCTTTAAAGAGGTCCTATCGATGTCCGGAATACTTCACTCACTTAATAATGAGCTTCTTTACACTCCTGTTCTCTCTTACTGTTTACCAGCTCCTCAGTCACTTCTTGCCCCTACACACACACACACACACACCAGTGGAGGCTCCTCAGAGAAGGAAGGGGAGGACCATTTTAAACATTAAAAAAGGTTATCCTTTTTTAGATAAAACTATACTAAATATATTCACGTCACCAAATTATTTATTTAAACACTGTTTTGCAATGAAGGTCTACAGTAGTCTCAACAGCACTCTCTGGGGTCGCACCATGGTGTAGCCGGAGGACCGGTAGCTTCCGTCCTCCACTGGCTACATTGACTTCAATACAAAACCTAGAAGGATCATGGTTCTCACCCCCTTCCACAGACTTACACAGTAAGTCAACAAAGTGTCAGAAAATGAATGTAGTACTGATTGCATAAGCTACAGCTAGCTAGCACTGCAGTGCATAAAATGTGGAGAGTAGTTGACTCCGAGAGAGAAAGAATAGTTGAACAGTTTTTAACAAATAATGTATTCCAAAATGAAGCAGAAGCAAAAAGAGGGAGAGCTAGCTGCTTTTTTCCCATTTTTGTTTTCTCACTTTCACTTACTTAGCTAGCAAATGCAGGAAGCTAGTTTAGCCTACTCAAACAACCGTCTCAATCAGAAAGGGATGCTATGTTAGCTAGTATGGTAAGTCAAAGTAAGCTTTTGGTTTTATAAAGGTATTGCCACCGGGGCCCGCCATTGTAGCTGCTAAACTGCTTGCTGCTGACTACACTACTGGGTGAGTTTAGGGTGTTTACTAGCGCGTTAGTTCTAGTAGTTATGTTGACTATGGCGTTAGCTAATATGGTGACAACGATGTAGGCTGTGTGTAGCAGTTAGCGTGATCATAGAGCAGCTGTTGTGTTATGCAATGAAGTCCACAAGCAAAGGGAAAAGGTGAGAGGAGGAGAGCGTAGATTCCAGAAGGAATTATACAACGAGCAAAGTGATCGTGCTGATTTGTATGTGGCTGCTATGAAAGTGATCTGTGTTTGCATATGATCAGGGGTGTACTCATTCCGCTAAATCTGTTGAAAAACGATTCTTAAACAGAAACAAACGGAACGAAATCCTCCATGAAGGGGGAGGAATCCTCCATGGAGCAAATTATGTGTGTGATTAATCTAATGGCTATGTATGTCTTGGTATATATTGTTAATATATTCACCTTATATTAACACCATCCCTTTCCGCCCCATGTTGACTAGACCATTCCTCCCCCTTCTCCCATGGCCCTGTCTGATTCAACAGTCTCCTGTCTGCCATTCCTCATCTGAGATAAATCAATATGTGATCTGGGATTGGACCTGGGCTAATTTGAGCCCTTCTCTCACTCTTAATGCTGCAGGAAGCGTTTTGTCATTTCAAAGGTAGGCCCCAGATGGTGCAAGGTAGTAGCGTTAGAAAGGCCTTCAAATGCCATAGGGGCACATAGTCTATGATTTAGTGACCTTCTAGAAGTCAAGCAGTGCTCCTTTATTAGGAAAATGCTGGACTGCTCCATTTTTCTCATGTTCTACAGCACCTCCTACCACATGATAGTATTAAAGATTGAGAACCGTTCTCAGTCACTGACTGTGTTTGTTAGTCATCAACAGGAGGTAGATTTTCTTTCTCCCTCTTTCGCATGTTTGGAGAAATGGAACACAATAGTTCATTTTCACTTATGAGGCACACTGCCTGAGGACCTAGTCTCACTCCACAGGGAAATGTACCCAGAGCACTCTGACAACTCAGTTCCACCTCCCACTGATCATTAATATGGCATGAGAACCGTGGCCCTGTTTCTTCCTGACATCCTCGTGGTTACATATTACAGTAACCCAGGGCGACGCCCCTCATTATGACCCTGGTGTGGCGTGTCCAGCAACGAGCTGCCTCCCCCTCGCTACACCGCTCAATTTAACAGATGACGCTTCCCTCCATCCCGGACAGGCGTCCATCTCTCCATCTGTCTGTCCGAGGCGTGAGCGAGCGTCACGGGTGTCCTGCGTGTTCCGAAAAATTGAGCTGATGGTGTAGCTGAGGCCACACTCATTTCACGCATCTTGGCTTTGATGTAAGCCTACATGCACGCTGCTGTAGGCTCATCTGAGGCCAGGCCACCCAAACACTGAGACAGATGATAGGATCAGGCCTGCTTTATGAGCCGTGCTCTACAGTGCAGTGCAGCAGCACGTCCTCTTGTCCTCGGTCACTGGCTGACGCTGTATGTAAACATGGAGCAGTCTAAAGATGCTGATGCCAAAGCGGTCAGGGACAACGTCATGTTGATAGGTCATTTTTTAATTGCTGTGGGAAAGATGATTTAAAGCAGTTTTAAATGTTACACTAATCATTATAACAGACTTAATTCTGGCTCTAAAGCCTAGAGAAATGACAGTGGTTGTCGATGAGGAGCAATTGGTGTATGCTGTGTGTCATTAGCCTTGATATGACTCATCCCAAGTCACACAATACACAAGAGACGAATGTCGACTCCGGTAATTAAATGATCAGGCTTCCCTTTATTTGAGCGATGGAGGGGAACACGGATGCTAATTTACCCGACAGTCTAGGCTACAGCAGGAGATTTAATTTAGTGTGTGCGTGTGCGTGTAGTGCTATACTTGTGAGGACCAGAAGTCCACACAAGAATAGTACACCAAGGACAATTCAGATAACTGGGGACATTTTGCTGGTCCTCACTTATACAAAGCCTGATCTTAGGTGTAAGGGTTAGATCAATGGCTAAAATCAGGGTTGGGTTAGGGAAAATAGGATTTTGAATGGGAATGAATTGTTGGTCCCCAAATAAGTCCTCAACTATACTTATGTAACACCCCTCTGTGTGTGCGTTTCTCTGTTCTCAGTAGCCTGTGTATTCAAATCAAAAATCACATTTTATTGGTCACATACACATGGTTAGCAGATGTTATTGCGAGTGTAGCGAAATGCTTCTAGATCTGACAGTGCAGCAGTAGCTAACAGGTAATATCTAACAATTCCACAACAAAACCTAATACACACAATCTAGTAAAGGAATGAGAATATATAAGTATAAAATATATGGATGAGCAGTGACAGAGCAGCTAAGATGCAATAGATAGTAAAGAATAGATAGTGAAGGATACAGTATACACATATGAGATGAGTAATGCAAGATATGTAAACATTCTTAAAGAGGCATTATTAAAGTGACTAGTGTTCTATTTATTCAAGTCTTATTAAAGTGGCCAATGATATCCAGTCTGTAGGCAGCCGCCTCTCTGTGCTAGTGGTGGCTGTTTAACAGTCTGATGGCCTTGAGATAGAAGCTGTTTTCCAATCTCTCTGTCCCAGCTTTGATGCACCTGTACTGACCTCGCCTTCTGGATGGAAGGGGATGTTTATTGTCCTTGATTATCTTTTTTGCCTTCCTGTGACATCGGGTGTTGTAGGTGTCCTGGAGGTAGTTTGCCCCCGGTGATGTGTTGTGCAGACCGCACCACCCTCTGGTGAGCCTTGTGGTTGTGGGCGGTGCAGTTGCCGATACAGCCCGACAAGATGCTCTCAATTGTGCACCTGTAAAAGTTAGTGATGCTTTTCGGTGACAAGCCACATTTTTTTAAGCCTCCTGAGGTTGAAGAGGCGCTGTTGCGACCTCTTCACCACACTGTCTGCGTGGGTGGACCATTTCAGTTTGTCGGTGATGTGTACGCCGGAGAAATAAACTTTCCACCTTCTCCACTACTGTCCTGTTGATGTGGATAGGGGTGTGCTCCCTTTGCTTTCTTGGGAACAGGAACAATGGTGGCCATCTTAAAGCATGTGGGGACAGCAGACTGGGATAGAGATTGATTGAATATTTCCGTAAACACACCAGCCAGCTGGTCTGTGCATGCTCTGAGGACGCAGCTAGGGATGGCATCTGAGCCGGCAGCCTTGTGAGGGTTAACACGTTTAAATGTTTTACTCACGTCGGCCATGGAGAAGGAGAGCCCAGAGTCTTTGGTAGCGGGCCGCGTCGGTGGCACTGTATTGTCCTCAAAGCGGGCAAAGAAGTTGTTTAATTTGTCCGTGTCCGTGACAGGGCTGGTTTTCTTTTTGTAATCCGTAATTGTCTGTAGACCCTGCCACATATATCTCGTGTTTGAGCCGTTGAGTTGCGACTCTACTTTGTCTCTATACTGACACTTTGCTTGTTTGATTGCCTTACGGAGGGAATAACTACACTGTTTGTATTCAGCTAGATTTCCATTCACCTTGCCTGCCATAATTAAATGCGGTGGTTCGTGCTTTCAGTTTTGTGCGAATGCTGCTATCAATCCACGGTTTCTATTTAGGGAAGGTTTACATAGTCACAGTGGGTACAACATCTCCTATACACTTCCTAATAAACTTGCTCACCAAGTCAGCGTATACGTCAATGTTATTATCCGCGGCTACCCGGAACATTTTCCAGTCCACGTGATCGAAGCAAACTTGAAGCGTGGAATCCGATTGGTCAGACCAGCGTTGGATAAACCTAAGCACGGGCGATTCCTATTTTAGTTTCTGCCTATAGGAGGGGAGCAACATGGTCAGATTTCTCAAAAGGAGGGTGGGGGATGGCCTTGAATGCATCGCCAAAGTTAGAGTAGCAATGGTCGAGCGTGTTACTCACTCGTGTACAGCAATCGTTATGCTGTTAGAATTTAGGTAGCCTTGTTCTCAAATTAGCTTTGTTAAAATCCTCAGATACAATAAATGCAGCCTCGGGATATATGGTTTCCAGTTTGCATAAAGTCAAGTGAAGTTCCTTGACGGCTGTCTTTGTATCCGCTTGCGGGGTGATATACACGGCTGTGATGTTAACCGAGGAGAGTTGTCTTGGGAGATAATACGGTCGGTATTTGATTGTGAGGAATTTTAGGTCAGGTGAACAAAAGGACTTGGGTTCCTGTATGTTGTCACAATTACACTAAGAGTTGTTAATCATGAAACATACACCCCCGCCCTTCTTCTTACCGGAGAGATGTTTATTCCTGTCAGCGCGATGCACTGAAAATCCCGTTGGCTGTATGGACTCACAGCATGTCCCCAGCTAGCCATGGTCCCGTGAAACAGTGTATGTTACAATCCCGGATATCTCTTTGGAAAGCAACTCTTGCCCTGATTTCGTTGACTTTGTTCACCTCTAGCGTCGAGCAATCCCGTATCCGAGAGCGTAATCATAGCCTCAAGCTCATTAGCATAACGCAACGTTAACTATTCATGAAAATCGCAAATGAAATGAAATAAATATATTGGCTCACAAGCTTAGCCTTTTGTTAACAACACTGTCATCTCAGATTGTCAAAATATGCTTTTCAACCATAGCTACACAAGCATTTGTGTAAGAGTTGATAGCTAGCATAGCATTAAGCCTAGTATTCAGCAGGCAACATTTTCACAAAAACAAGAAAAGCATTCAAATAAAATCATTTACCTTTTGAAGAACTTTGGATGTTTTCAATGAGGAGACTCTCAGTAAGATAGCAAATGTTCAGTTTTTCCCAAAAGATTATATGTGTAGGAGAAATCGCTCCGTTTTGTTCATCACGTTTGGCTAAGAAAAAACAAACAAATTCAGTCATTACAACGCCAAACTTTTTTCCAAATTAACTCCATAATATCGACAGAAACATGGCAAACGTTGTTTAGAATCAATCCTCAAGGTGTTTTTCACATATCTATTCGATGATAAATCATTCGTGGCAGTTCCCTTTCTCCTCTGAACCTAATGGAAAAGTGGACGCAGCTGGAGATTGCTCAATAATTTTGACGGAGGACACCAAGCGGACACCTGGTAAATGTAGTGTCTTATGGTCAATCTTCCAATGATATGCCTACAAATACGTCACAATGCTGCAGACACCTTGGGGAAACGACAAAGTGTAGGCTCATTCCTGGCGCATTCACAGCCATATAAGGAGACATTGGAACACAGCACCTTCACAATCTGGGGCATTTACTGTATGAATTTTAATCTTGTTTTCGCCTGTAGCATTAGTTCTGGGCACTCACAGACAATATCTTTGCAGTTTTGGAAACGTCAGTGTTTTCTTTCCAAAGCTGTCAATTATATGCATAGTCGAGCATCTTTTCGTGACAAAATATCTTGTTTAAAACGGGCACGCTTTTTTATCCAAAAATTAAAAGAGCGCACCATATATCAAAGAAGTTAACTAGGCACTGGACATTAGCAAGTAATATACTCGATGCAGTGCGTGGTGTGTGCGCATCCAAAGCCTCACTAGAAGACCGCTCAGGCACCCGTCCTCCGGTGGCATTGTTTTGGGTCGGGCTCGGGAATCAGTTCAAATGCCCTGGGATGTGCAGACAAAGGCTCCGCTTTGGGGAAGTCGTATTCCTCGTCGTAGTGCTGTTTGTGCTGGTAAGTTGACGTCTCCCTGATATCCAATAGTTCTTTCCGGTTGTATGGGATAACAATGTAAGTATAAAATACACAAAAATAAATACTGCACAGTTTCTTAAGGACGAGAAGCAATGCTGCCATCTCTATTGGCGCCATCTTGCCTAATGTGTACAACTGCACTGTTGGTTAAGGGCTTTGATACACTGCCCGATTTTGCAGGTTACAAAGCATGTAGAGGTCTGTAATTTTTTTATCATAGGTACACTTCAACTGTGAGAGACGGAATCTAAAACAAAAATCCAGAAAATCACATTGTATGATTTTTAAGTAATACATTTGCATTTTATTGCATGACATAAGTATTTGATACATCAGAAAAGCAGAACTTAATATTTGGTACAGAAACCTTTATTTGCAATTACAGAGATCATACGTTTCCTGTAGTAATTGACCAGGTTTGCACACACTGCAGC